>NC_045447.1:94122277-94217725 GCF_002776525.5 Piliocolobus tephrosceles | reverse complement strand
TCCTGACTTAACAGATGATGAAGCTAAAGCTTAGAGTCTCACAGTGTGTTCAAGATCTCACAGCTGATACATGAAACAGCAGCTCTTAATATCTAGAACCACATGATATTCAATTAGCAACACTTTGGGGTTTCTAGGAGCTTCAAGTCCAGTAAAATAACACATGAATCATTTTCAGAGAGCTACAACTCCAAGTTTAAACTGTAATTATCTTGAAGTTTTCCAAGTAATAGAGGTTGATAAGGCCAGGTTTTAGAATAAATTGAAATAATTTGAGAAGTTTCATAGGAATAAGACCTTGACCTCTGGTTTAGAAGAAAAAATAGCAAATGTTGTTCCAACTGAAATAAGTTATCTCAGGCAACTATCAGAAAAAGACATAAATCACTAGAGAGTCATCCTAACTACAGAGAAACAAAAGATCATCTCTGGCCAACCATCCATCCAAATTCCCGAAGTCCCTTCCAAACACATGCAGCTACAATTCTGGAATTAAAGTTACAAATCATGACTGAAAAGAGCAACTGCTGTGGTTACTGTCCTTTGCCCTTATGAATGATCACCAAAAATTCCAAGAAAAAGACATTGTTTTAATTGTGTACTATGTGAATCCCCGGTCCCTGGGTTTGAGCAATTTCATAGATTTTCTATAGATGACACCATGTATCATGAAGAAAATAAGCGTAATTTGATCTTTTTGTTAACACCGAACCACAAAACCTAAGGCTACTAAATTGAAACTTGATGAACACCATAATTGTTCTGCCATTTAAATTTTTCCCAAATTATTATCACTGGATACTTGGAGACTGAAAATATTGTCCTACAGGTTTTTTTAGACTTGTAGAGCAGGGTGTATGGTTAAGTAAAACCATTTGGACCAGTGTTCTTATTTTAAAAATTAAAAAACAAAACTGAGATGAAAAGGAATTGGAGCTAGTGAGTTGCTCAATTCTCTTGATTCCTGAGTCTCTTTCTCTTATATGCCAGTGGATTTACATCACTGTTCAATCAGCAAACTTTCTGTAGGATATTGACCTTGGTCTGTAAAGGAAAAATGGTGTTAGCACATGGCAGAGACACATGGCTATCTTGTAAGAACTTGAAAAGGAAAGGAATTAAGCTCACTTTTAAGAGTTAAATGATGAGATCAACACATTTTTTTTTTTAAATTCAGCATAGAAAGACAAAGTCACCTGAATGAGACAGAAGAACTCTCAGGGTTATACATTTTGACTATAATCTGATTATTTAAATTATTTTATTACCATATATAAAGAAATACAGTGTGACTCAAAAATAGAGTTAGCCATCAATAAAAATGTAGCTAAAGTAGAGTACCAGAGGCAGAATTTGGTAGTACACATTTAAGCACTGGCCAGGTGAGAGTTAAGTTAGACTGTGGATTCAAATTGTTTTCTGGCTTTGGCTAAACTATTTCAGTCATCATATCATATCATATTACATTTTATATCATAGTATAAAATGTGGCTATTGACAATACTGAAAAACATAGATTTTGAGAACTGAATCAAAAGTGTAAGTTCAAAAATTGCTAGAAGAGAATAATTTGAATATTCCTAGTGTAAAGGAGAGATAAATAATTAGATGATGGATAACTCAACTACCCTGAGAAGAGCCATCAGCCTTATATAAATGTATCACATTATCACATGTACCATGAAACTACATATAGCTATTATGTATCAATATTAACTTTTTTAAGTGTAAGACTATTCTGTGATTATGTGTTTTAATAAATGCTATCAGAGTAGACCACATGTCTGTGAAATGGATATTTCTACTATTAACCATCCTGATGAGAGATTAACCCTAGGATGGGGAATTAAGACTTGAGGAATTAGGTCTTAGGCTGAGGTGGGGACACCACTTGTTTGCTCTCGGTAGAACTAAGAGGAAATTTGGCTTGAACTTCTAGACTTTGGAGGTTCTACAGCAGATCTGGTAGTGAGGGGTACCTGTCACAGGACAAATGGTGATAAGCAGAGAGCCAGGCCATTAACTGACCCGCTAAGAGACTCCAGGGTGATATGATATCATGCGATAGTTTGAAATCTCTTCCATTGTCCCTGGTCTTCAGTAAAGCCACATTAAAATTTTCTAGTTTGGTGTCAGCTTCATTGAGAGGAACAACAACAACAAAAAAGCCTCTCCCCTTGCTTAGAGTCAAGCAAGGCAGGGGATCAGAGCATCCCTTCCCTAGAGGCCAGGATCTCAGGTTATAGCGGCTGTAGCTGGTGAGAGATGGTCCCCCCCATTGGGGTGATCTCACAGCACCAAGGGTGGGGGTGGCAGTGCAAGGAGACTGCTTGAACAAAAGTCAACATTACGGATTTTCCTGAGCCCACATTGCGAGGGACCTTGAGATGATGTTGGAAATAAGTGGACCCTTTGAGATGGGCTCCTTTCTGTGATTGAGAGTAGGAAACAGGTTCATAAGATTTGTTAAAAATAAATAAAAATAAATTTTAAAAAAAGTGAAATTCACTCTGAATCACAGCCCATGCTCCTGCTCATCCAGTGCAAACTTCACCCACGTTAACACTTCCTCCAGGTCTGTGATGATTCTACCTTCGGCTTTACATGGCTGGCTGCTTTGGATCCTTCCTGCCTCAGCTGGATGCTATCTCCTTATTGAACATTTTCCTGAACTCATAAACAGGTGCCCAAATCATACTATTTTTCATCTTATCATCCAGTTGTTTTCCTAACTTTCATATTTCGGATTTTTTGTTTCCAAAATGTGCATTTTCTTTTGTACTTTTGTTGTTGATTTTACTTTTGTTTTGTTTTCCTGAGAGAAGATGTCTCTCTGGCTCACTATAGGTTACTCCAGAGACTAGCATAGAACCTGGCACCCAGCGAATAGTCACACAGCCAAAAGTGTTTGTTGAATGAATGAATGGGGCTACAGTGTGATTAGTCTGTTCTCATTAGACATCGGGCTTACTCTTTTCTGATTCCATACTCACCTTTTCCCTTTGTTTTTATAAATTTTACTAAGATTCAACATGTATACAGAAAAGTTCACAAATACTTTTGATACCCAAGTTAGCCTAGCCTACAGAAAGAGTAAGTAAAGTTTTAAAAGATACAGAGTATAGTAATTTCTGCCTTGTTTATTTGCCATTACATCCATAACAACATTCTGTTTTTGAGACATTATTTGTGCTTGCTAGTTTATTGTAAGTTTCCTCCTGAGAAGAGAAATTGTATTCAGCATCCTAAAATTTTTGTGTTTCCAAGTCCCAGAACTGAGGGAAAGACTCTGGGCTTTGGTAAATTCATACAGTGACAGACAGCAGCCTCAGATGTGAGAAGAGCCTTCAGTCTCCTTTTGTCCATGTGTCCCTGCATGATTCATCCTGCTTTGATTCCTGATTTTGAACTTCTGTAGGAAAAACCTAATGTGAATCACAGTGAACATGGGGTAATGCTACAATCAACATAGCTCATATATATAATATGCTATGTCACAATTAACATAGGGCAAATCTGTAATAAACATATTTCATGTAAATTAAATGATACATATATAATTAATAGAAAAGTATAATCAACAGGGCTGCTATCACGCTTCCTTCTGAAAACTACCTTAAGAATATTTTGAAAAAATAAATGATATCACTATTCAATCTGAAAAATTTCATACACATAAGTGATTACAAAGCACTTTAATATTACCATCACCTCCTTTACCACCTGGTCCTTGTAAAAATTACTGATCGTAATTTTGACAGATTTCACCAAAGAAAGGGTACTTTCATTATGGAAACTGTAAAGATAATATCTACACCTCCTGTTTTACAGATTTGTAGTTTTGGGGTATTTTTAATTTTCATTCCATCTTCCAGAGAAATTGGGGTTGATGCATTAATAGTAATCAGCTTCACAAGAAAGAAATAAAAACTAAAAGCTGAGAAAATGCAGCAATTTCTTACATTGTAATGAGAGAGTCGGTATTTTAGAACCTTAAGATGTTATACATCATAAGAGACACCTAAAGTCAGCTGAAGTCAAACCACTGTCTTTCATCCATAGATAATTAAAATGACCCCATGTTTCAAGACATAAGTCAAGGATTTTCAGGAGTACAGTAATCTTTAATGGCTAACCTTCAGAAAATTTTCTCTGCAACCTGGGAAAGGTACTGAAAAGAAGCTTATGGACCAAGAAGAGAATTTAATGGGCTCTTAACCCCTTTCAATTGAGGTACAAGATGTGGGATTAGGAAATGGAGCAACTATTTAAGTCTCTTCATTCTATTTTTCACTCCGTTCAGAAAGAGTCCAGCCAGCAAAGCACAGTCACTTGAAATTGTATGTGCGTCTTCATTCTTTTGAGTACTGAACTTTCACATTTATGAGAGCCTTATACAGGTATCTTAGACAATCTAAAATCTCGATTTTCTGCCTGTAAATTAGTGTATGATAGTGATATCAAAAAGAGTGATTTTTAATGTGATAATGGTATCAGAATATAACACTGAAATAAAACATTCCTGTTGAACTGAGAGCATTATAAAACTAAAATGCTAACTTTAACTTGTAAAAAGGTTCATTTCCTGACCTTGAATATGTTTAATTGTTACTAATATGTGTTATCCTAATTAAACATGCCTCAATAATTATATGAAGAAGCTGCAAAGCTTTTAAGACTCTTGCTAATCCAGCACCCTCTGGTTGCTTGTTTCTAATTTGTTCATTTTAATGTACCAATTATGTGAATTAGAGCAAATAAACATGTTGTGAAAAATCTCTCTTCTGAGACTCTGACCCTCAAATGTTTTGAATCAGATAGAACAATCCTTGTTCTAGCTCAATTATTTAGCTTCTAGAGTAGACTAAAGGACTAAAAAGCTAATTTATTTAATTGGAAATGAGCAACATATCTTGAGGTTTCACAATTTTCATTGTGAATTTTCAAGCGCTACATATTGTTTTGATCAAATACAAAGAGGAATAGAATCAGATAAATGAATAATGAATTATTCTATCAACTTTAATGAAAACTTTATGAAAAATCATATTACATTAAAGCTGGAAGAGAAATAGTAAGACTGTTTTGCTTGTATGGTTTCTTTGTGGCAAGCAATAATGACCCCATCAATTTCATAGCACAGATGACGGGAACATATTGTATTGTATCTCTTTAGAGTAATGAACCTCTGACATATAGGCCTTTTACTTCTTTGTTGTTATTTGTTTACATACACTGCATATTTATTTCTCCCTGTTTAGTTATAACCCTCTTTTCAGGGTCATATTTTTCAATGGGCATATGAGGATGGATTTGTTTTGAAGTTTGGATAACAGAATATATCCAGAGTTGCTCTATCTTCCTGCTTTCCAGGTCACCTAGCAGATAATGATCATTCTGTCCACTCAGTAGATTTAATGGCACACCCTTCTGCCTAGTGCCCATAAAATATAAGGCTGGCACAACTCTGTCTCCTGTAGAGTCACCTGGAATGGGGACATTAAAGCTTCCTGGGTAGAAAAACCCTCTTAGCCCAATAACTGAAATCAGTATTGATGGGAAGCTGATTCTATCATTGTTGTTGGTTTTTCTTCTTCTAAATATGAAAACATAGTATTCCAATGAAAAATTTGAAAAAAACGATAGTCACTCCCAACACCACTAACTGCAACATTATATTTTCATATAATTTTTACTCCCTTTAGCTTTTTCTAAACTTGAGGGTTTTCTTGTATCTAGCTAGTTTGCTTTTTTTAATATTACAATAAGAATTTTCTCACATAATAAATAACATACTTTATGATTGTAGGGTTATACAACAGTCTACTGTATATGAAGATGTCATAAATTTTGCTAATTATTCCAATGATGTGCAATGAGATTATTTCCAGTTATTTGTGGCTACTTATCACATTGCTCTGGATATCGCTATATAGAAATCTTTGCCAGAAAATAATATATTTTGATATTTTAAAATAGAGCTTGTCTTTATATATGTAGTGCACATACTTCCATATGACAGATTATCAGTAGTTGTCCTTAAGGATCATTCTCTTGGAAACAAATATATGTTTCTAAATTAAAAGTATCACATGTTTGGTAGGTATCAATATTCTAGGTATCAATGAGTAAATGAGGTGCTACTCACGGTCTCCATAGCTTTCTTCCTAGAGATAGCAGATATTTCAGAGGTTACTGGTTGAAATTTTCTAAATCCTTCTCCTCAATCCTTACCATGAATTCCTATGCATATCCTTATTCCTGTAAATCCCCCCTATGAACTCCAGAACATACATTGAGCTCTTCAGATTATAGCTTTCCCTCTTCCATACCTGTATCCTCTAGTAATAAATACTATGTTCCAGAACATTTTAAGAAAGTCAACTCTACCTTAAGGATTGCCATTGTGAAGCTTATGTTTCTAAAATAATAAACACTTTAATTCTAGTAAGTAAGAGTTGAGGTAGGCTGAATAGTGGCTCCCAGATATATCCACATCCAAATTCCTGGACCTGTGAATATTAACTTATATGGCAAAAGGGACTTAGCAGGTGATTAAGAATCTTGAGATAGGGAGATTAGCCTAGATTATCTCCTGGGTTGAATAATCCAGGGTGATATAATTATAACAGTCCTTATATGACAGGCATAGGTGGGTCAGATCCAGGGGAGAAGGTGAGCTGACGACAGAAGCAGAAATTGAAGTGATAGTCTTTGACGATGGAAGAAGGAGCCAACAGCCAAGAAATACAGGCAGATACTAAAAGTTAAACAAACAGGAAGAAAATAGATTCTTTCCTCAGAGCCTTCAGAAGAAACCAGCCTCGCCAACATGTTGCTTTTAGATCTCCAGAACTGTAAGAGAAAAAAATGTGTGTTCTAAGTCACTAAGTTTGTAGTAATTTATCACAACAGCAAAGGAAACTAATACAATAGTGATGTATGTGCTTGATAGAAAATGTGGTAAAGATACAAAGAAGAAAATGGAAATAAATTATAATCAAATAATAGTAAATATGTTGGTATATTTTCTTCTAGATATTCATATCAACATATAGATCCATCTATACACACATGAAAATAAAATGCATATATGCACATACAAACATAAGATTGTATGTTCTCCTGTGTCATCCTTTCTTCATGTAATAAAATAATTGTATGATTTTCAAAAATTATTAATTTTACTACATGGTATTCACCTTATTTATATTGCATGATTTATTTAACCAATTCCTTATTGTAGACCAAAGGCTATTTTTTAAAAAAATTTCTAGGTTGAATATATAGTTATCATTTTGCACTCTGATATTAAACATATTAAAATAAATACCAACATAAATCACAGTTCAGATCTGATTATTTGCTAAGGTTAATTCCCTCGAAGTAAAGTTACTAGTTCAAAGGCTATGTATGTTTTTAATTTGATATAAAATGTTTCTTCAAAAATGTTTTTCCAATTTACATGTTGTCAAATAATGCATTAGACTATATTTGCAAGTCATTTTAACTGTTCAAACTAGTACATAATTTTGGAGAAAAAATATTTTATTACTATTTTATTACTACGATTTTTAAATTTTATTGCTAGAAAGGTTGAACATTTCTTTCATCACCATTGCTAGTTTGTATTTCTTAATTTATGTAAAGGTTTATTCATTGCCATAGGCATTTTACCATTGGGGTATTTTTTATTTATTTATAAGAGTGCTTCATGTAATAATAAAAATTTTATGTAATATATGCTGGAACACTTTATTTACTGTATACTCTTTCCTTTTTATTTTGCTTGTCATGGATTTGAATGCATGCACTCTGGTTTTATACCTTTGACACCCAAATGTAAGAAAAATCTTCATTTTTTAAAAAAATGTTTGTGGCCAGGCATGGTGGCTCATGCCTGTAATCCCAACATTTTGGGAGGCCAAGGTGGGTGGATCATTTGAGGTCAGGAAATCAAGACCAGCCCGGCCAACATGGTGTAACCGTGTTTCCACTAAAAACACAAAAATTAGCTGGGCACAGTGGCGGGTGCCTGTAATCCCAGCTAGTCAGGAGGCTGAGGCAGGAGAATTGCTTGAACTTGGGGGGCAGAGGTTGCAGTGAGCTGAGATCATGCCACTGCACTCCATCCTGGGCAACATGGTGAAAAAAAAAAAAAATTGCATTGTGACTTTTCTTTAACCTTGAGCCCTTAAAATCATTGAAATGTGTTTCTATACATATGTGAAAATTTGATTGTTCCATTTTCATTTATTTCTCTCTTTTTTCAATAAACATGGTGTCATTTTCCTCTTTCTCTACCTCTTGCCTTCCTGAACAATTCAGTTCTAAAGACCTTAATAGGGTCAAGAAAGGTAGGCAGCTATTGTGTATGAAGTCAGGGAATGGGACGGAAGCTCCAGTGGCTCAAGGAGGATATATGTGTAGATGGGCTTTCCAGTGTAGAGTGGCAAAGCCTGAGCAGGACAAGGAGCCCATCTCTGCCAAAAGACAGCCTGGTGTGGGCTGGCAGAAAGCCAGTGGGGTAAGGCAAGCAACTGTGTAGGTAAGCTGCCTGTCATGGAGTGTTGGAGCCCAGGTCCGGTAAAGACTTTCTCATGGTGGAATATCCTCATGCCGGTGTCAGCACACAGGTGAGGTGAGAGGGTGGAAGCCAGGGCCAGAGTGTTAGAACCCCAGTGGCTGAAGAAGGATACGCAGAGAAAGAGATGATAGCAGCAGTGGGAGATTGGTTACATAAAGGGGGATTAATCACATCAGTAAATTAAGGATAATGGGGGTCAGTTATGGCATTATTGGAAAACAGAGTTACAAATATAAAAAGGGAGGGGCTAGTATGAATCCTGCAGCGATGGATTGGCTTGAGGCGTCAGTATGAACTCATAGTTTTCAGATAGATAGATAGACAGGCAGACAGAGATGTAGATGATGTGTGTGATTGTTCACATAAAAATCTCTATAGCTCTTTCCACTGAGAGAAAGAGACCAAGAACAACAGTAATGCAACAGTAATGAGCAGACCTAGCAGCCAGGCCTTGATTCTACTAAAAGGAGCCAGAATACCTTAGAGAAAAATTTGATTCCATGGCCTAGGCAAGTGAAGTGCAAGATAAACCCATATTGTGTTGGAAAGTAAAGAGGTACACAAAGAATGTTAAGAACACATCAAAGCACACAGGATCCAGATTGAAGGGGCTTCTACAGTCCAGATGTGGGACGATGTGAGCCTTAAAATATAGAAACACATTATAACCACTGAATAAATTGGAGAACATGACTCTGTACGTATATAAATAAATAGATAGAATGTTTAATAAGGGATAGGATTTTTTATGATTCCAAAAATGACTCTCTACATAATACTTAATTACAAAGAGAAAAGTAGTTACTTTAAAGCCAAATAGCCTGGCCAAAACCACTTTAATCAGCTGATCAAAAGTAAATATTATTAGTAATGGGACAAAGAAAAAAGATGCATTTGATAGAATAAGAACACAACATTGTTTCTGTAATATTCTGGCCAAAGATGCATAATCTGAATCTTATATGAGAAAACATCAGAGACATCCAAATTAGCAGATACTCCACAAAATAACCCGTCTACAATTTTCAAGTGTCAAGGTATGAAATACAAGAAAACAATGAGGTACTTTTCTAGACGGAAGGAAAATGGAGAGACATGACATGTAAATGCAATGTGCAACTTTTAATGGCATTCTTTTGCCAATTGGAGAAACTTGAGTGGGGTCTAAAGATTAAGTGATAGTTTTTTCAGAAGAAGACATGCATGTGGCAAATAATCATATGCAAAACAGTTCACCATAATTGATAATTACAGAAATGCAAATCAAAACCACAATGAGATACCATCTCACACCAGTCAGCATGGCTAGTATTAAATCTCAGTAAAATAACAGATGCTGGCAAGGTTGTGAAGAGAAAGGAACACTTATATACCATTGGTGGGAGTATAAATTAGTTCAACCATTGTGGAAAACAATTTAGCGATACCTCAAAAACCTAGAGGCAGAAATTCTATTTGGCCCAGCAACCCTATTACTGCACTGGGTACATACCCAAAGGAATATAAATCATTCTACCATAACGACATATGCACGCAAATGTTCATTGCAGCACTATTCACAATAGAAAAGACATGGAATGAACCTAAATTGCCCATCAATGACAGATTGGACAGATTGGATAAAGAAAATGTGGTACATATACAACATGGAATACTATGGAGCCACAAAAAAGAACTAGATCATGTCTTTTGATGTAGGAATATGGATGGAGCTGGACGCTATTATCCGTAGCAAACTAATGCAGGAACAGAAAACCAAATATTACTTATTCTCACTTATAAGTGGGAGCTAAAAGATGAGAACACATGGACACATAGACAGGAACAACACACTGGAGTCTACTTGAATGTGAAGGGTGGAAGGAGAGAGAGGATCAGGAAAAATACCTGGGTGCCAAAATAATCTGTCCAACAAACCACACGACACAAGTTTACCTCTATAACAAACCTGCACATGTACCCCTGAACTAAAAAGTTAAAAAAGATGAAGTGGGCTGGGCCCAGTGGCTCACGCCTGTATTCCCAACACTTTGGGAGGCCAAGGTGGGTGGATCACAAGGTCAGGAGTTTGAGACCAGCCTGCCCAACATGGTGAAACCCCATCTCTACTAAAAAGAAACAAAAAAATTTAGCTGGGTGTGGTTGCAGACACCTGTAATCCCAGCTGCTTGGGAGGCTGAGGCAGGTGAATTGCTTGAGCCCAGAGGACAGAGGTTGCAGTGAGCTGATCATGCCATTGCACTCCAGCCTGGGCGATAGAGCAAGACTCCATCTTAAAAAAAAAAAAAAAGAAAAAAATGAAGTGATAGTAATTCATCATCAATTTTCTGATTTTGTTTGCTTTCAGAAATATTCTGACAATAATTTTATACCTTTTTCTTTTGAAAGAAATCTCATGTCCTATTCCACCGGCTAGAACTTTTAGAAGTTTTTTTCCACTTAAATATTCATAAAAATACCATATATTCTTATATTATTTTATGTCTTTCATGGGGATATCTCTGATGTTTTCAATTTTGACACTAACTCTGGTGTTGATGTTATCCCAAAAATATACCTTCCCATTCCAAGGATAATACTTTTTCCTCTCATAAAAACGTCCAACTGATTTTCTGTATTTATTGAGATTAATATATAGTGTTTTATTTTGCTTTGACCTACTAGATGTGACTAGGTATATTAACATATTTGCTTATAGTAAATAATGCATGTATCCCTAGACTAAATCTTATCTTGGCTGCAGGTTATTAATAGTTAAATATACTGCTGAATTAGGTTTGCTAATATGTATTTACAATTTTTCATTTGTATGTGAGAAATTTATCTATGTTTTCATTATGTGCTTTACTCAATATTTTAGTATAACGCCGTCAAAATAAAAGTTACAACATTGCACAGTTTTCTGTGTGCTACAAGAAAAATTGATATACCTGTCATCAATTTTCTTTTCTGTTTTCCAAATGATTAGTTTATAGCTTTGTTTTTAACCAACTTTTGCTCTGCATACCTTAGATTAAGGGTCGTCAAACCTTTTCTGTAAAGGGCTGTATATAGTGAAAGGCTGTATGGCTTTGTGAGCCAAGTGGCCTTTGTCACAACTACTCTGTCCTTCTTACTCTGTGCTGCTATAACAAAACAACTGAGACTGCGTAATTTATAAAAACCAGAAATATATTTATCATAGTTTTGAAGGCTGAGAAGTCCAAGATCAAGGCATCAGCATTTGGTCTGGTGAGGGCCTTCTTGCTGTGTTTGCACATGGCAGAAGGCAGAGGGGTAAGCTAGCAAAATTAGTGAATGCTGCATAAAGCCTTCTTCATAAAGGCTTTAATCCGATTCATGAGAGAGGAGTACCCATGGCCTCATCGCCTGTTAAAGGCCCCACCTCCTTTTTTTTTTTTTTTTTTTTTTTTTTTTTTTCTTTTTTGAGACGGAATCTCCCTCTATCCCAGGCTAGAGTGCAGTGGTGGGATCTTGGCTCACTGCAACCTCCACCTCCTGGGTTCAAGCTATTCTCCTACCTTAGCCTCCCAAGTACCTGGGATTTCAGGTGTGTGCCACCATGCCCCAATAATTTTTGTATTTTTAGTAGAGACAGGGTTTCACCACGTTGGCCGGGCTGGTCTTGAACTGCTGTCCTTGTGATCTGCCCACCTCAGCCTCCCAAAGTGCTGGGATTACAGGTGTGAACCCCACTCCTGGCAGGCCCCACCTCTTAATACTATCACTGTTAACACTGTTAACACCTGAATTTTGGAGAGAACAAATTTAATCATAGCACTGCCCTGAGCCATAGACGATTTATAAAAGAATAGGTTTGGCCATGTTTCAATAACATCCTATTTACCAAAATAGTAAGTGGGCTGAATTTGGCCCCTAGAGTGTAGTTTGCCAGCTCCTGCTTTATTCTAGGTACTTTTAAAACAAATTCTTGAATGCAATTTGAAATTTTAATTTTTACCTATTTTTTTATAAAACATTTATAGTATATAGAGACATTTGCTTTCCTCTGAGTCCAACTTTGGAAGTCTCATAAATTTTGACATTCAGTGTTCTTACTACTGACATTTTTTCTACATATTAAGTCATTTACATTTATGTTCCTCTTGGTCTAAAAATTATTTAGGGAAGTTGTTAGGTGCACTTTTAAATGTTCGAAAATAAATACTTTGGAATTAGAGACATAAATAAAAATAATTAAAGGAACACAATTAAGTGGCATTTTGGTACTGGCAATGACATATGTCATTCAGTGCAGGAGTGACAGGCTCAGGAGCATGATCCATTGTCTTGTGCTGCCACAGCTATTACTATTTGGATGCATCATGGCCAGAAAGAATCACAGTATAAGGATTAATAACTACAATTAGAAAAGTAAAGAATGATTTAGTGTGCAGTGTGATAACCACAGAGAACGGCTTTAGAATAAGAAGTTGAAAGACTATGAAAGAAAACATTTGTACAAAAATAGAAAGGAAAGGCCAGGCACGGTGTCTCACGCCTGTAATCCCGGCACTTTGGGAGGCTGAGGCAGGTGGATCATGAGGTCAGGAGATTGAGACCATCCTGGCTAACACAGTGAAACCCCGTCTCTACTAAAAATACAAAAAATTAGCCGGGCGTGGTGGCGGGCACTTGTAGTCCCAGCTACTTGAGAGGCTGAGGCAGGAGAATGGCATGAACCTGGGAGGTGAGGCTTGCAGTGAGCCGAGATAGCGCCACTGCACTCCAGCCTGGGGGATAGGGCGAGACTCCGTCTCAAAAGAAAAAAAAAGAAAAAAAGAAAAGAAAAGAAAGGAAAGTCATAGCATGATTCTGCAAAACCTTGGGTATGGTTAAGTTACAGAGAGTTATGCATTTTGTTATTATTTTCCTCTTATATTGCATTATGGTGAGAGAATATATTCTCTACAATGGTGGCGTTTTTCAAGGTATTGGAGCTCCCATTGTTCCAAGAGTTCTATGAATGTTGGGAAACAAATGCCAAATCTCTGCAGGATACTGGTTTATTTATGAATGTATTTGTATGTTCCTAATCTCTCCAGACTATAAAAAATGTATTCATCTTCCATTGGTGTGTTTTTTTCAACTTTTGGATTCTATCAACTACATACTTTGTTTTCTGTATTATGATGTTGGTACTTCATGTAAGGAATATGGGTTTTTATATTTTCTTTGAATATCAGGCCCTTCGTCAATAATAAATATAGTATTGTTGATTAATTTAATTTGCTTAACATTGCATCTATTTTGCCTGTCATTAATGTTGCCACCCATACTTTCTTTTTATTTAAATGAATGTTGGATATCTTTGCCTATCCTTTGGTCTTAACCTTTGTGAATATTTCAATGGTGTATAATGTGATTTTGTTTTTACATGGTGTAGTTTTATAATCTTTTCTTTAAGTGA
This sequence comes from Piliocolobus tephrosceles, assembly GCF_002776525.5. NCBI lineage: Eukaryota > Metazoa > Chordata > Mammalia > Primates > Cercopithecidae > Piliocolobus > Piliocolobus tephrosceles. The sequence continues at coordinate 94,203,728 of NC_045447.1, read as the reverse complement.
TTATTTAATTTATCCATTTTAATAAGGATCTAAGAGTGAGTTAAAAGTAGCACTCATGTAACCATATTGCCTTGAAGTTAATCAATAGTATATTATTCTGTAATAAACTCATAATGGTTTATGTGCTTATTTTAAACTCCTGAGTGGAAATTTTACATAAAATTCTTATTATTGGATTTTGATTAATCAGTCTCAGCAAGATTTACAGGCAGAAGCCTAGCGCCAGTTGTCAGTCTTATCCTTTGCATTATCCTTAGCATCTTCTCTGGATAGATAATTAATAAACAAGAGCAGTGAATATGATTTGCTCTAGAAGCTTGAAAATGCTGGCCTCCGTAGTATCCATTAATTTACATATGTCCTACTACTAAGAGCATACAATAGGACAAGAGCAAATCAGATGGTGAAGAAAAGCAAGTGATTTTCTGGATGACATACTTCAAAAACATAAATTATCAAGACCCCAGGAGGCACTAGCAAGGATGAGAAAAAATAAATTTAGTTTTTTTCTCATTCAAATCAAACCGAAAAACAGTTGGCCTCTTCCCCTTCATGGTACATCTTTTCACTTACTCAATTACTGTGTATGACAATGATCCAGACTGGGCCACTCTCTGGGGACTGTTCTTCTGATTGAAAATGCACACAGCAATCCCTAAAAATGTTAGCTGTTACAAGATTTATGATAAGAACGAAGGTGGTTGCTGGTTGCAAACTCTGTGGACACATCATCGATTTAGTGACTGTATTTTCAAATTTTGTTCTAGCTGAATTATGGGGACTGAAGTTGTTCTGTCTCTGCCAGTCCATATTCCCCTAACCTTTCTGAACATGAAGATGTCTAGCTCCCACATTACAATCTCAAGAGACTGTTTTTTTCCCTAAGTGTGTACCTTCTTCTTATTGGAGCTCAAAAGATAAGAAAAAGAAAGTGAGCAGAAAGAGAGTAATTCATAGCAATAGCCACAATTCAAAACTGAATATTTGAAGGTTGTAGATTTACTATGTTCCCTTATGACTTTCTTCTATCCGGCTATTTCCATCATAAAAATAAATAAATAAATAAATAAAATGCTCCCAGATGCATAAACTGAATATCACTAAGGCACACTATCTCAGGTGCTATAGTACTGAAGAGCTGTGGAATTCCTGGAGAGACAGCCTTTCAACAAAGGAATTGCATTAGGGGAAGCAGCAAGCTATAAAGCGTGTTTTCCCTTTTGGAAAGGTCATTACAGTGAACTTTCCTCCTTTATGGTAGGAAGCAGCAATCAAAAGGAAGATTCCCAGACACTAACACTACAACTCTGTTGCCATCATTAGCTTCCCTAGACAGCCTGGGGTTCTAGGGGAGTGATGATCCACAAGTCCAATATATGTTGTACATAAATAGCAATGCCAGAGCAGTTTCCATTTTTTTTTTCAGGCAATTAAACTTTATGCCAAGCTAATTCAATTTTGCTGCTGTTTTATTAAGTCCTATGGAAAAAGAAAAGAAATCTGTTCTCTTTGGTAAATCATAAGTTTCACAACACATTTCTTCATATAAGCTCCTTGTTCTGCTATTTTGATATATTAAATATCTAGAAACAAATTTCCAGGATCATAAATCTACAATGATAAAATTAATCCTATTGCTGAAAACAAATAAATATTTTATTGCAGTTTTATGAGGTTTATGTTCCCTCTTCACTTGCAAGTAGATGTTGTTTAGTGGTACAAAGACATTTTGCTTCTGTAAAATGTATTAGAAACAATATGGCAGTAACAGAATTCATATCTACAGAACTGTTGTGCACCCTTTAGATTGAAAATTCAAAAACATCTCCCTCCCAAAAAAAATCGAATAAAGAATAATGTATCAACAAAACTATCCAGTCATTATAAGTCAACTCGATTTGTATCCTAAAATCTTTACTATTTCAATTTCAGGCACTAATTCTATTATGTGGCACTTCTTTTTGTTTGTTTTTGTTTTGTTTTTGGTATTAAGAAGAAATGTGAGTTGTAGGAGGGCAGGAAGTGTAAAAAACTAAATACTCATTAAAATGTAATTCTTGTAATTTTCATGAGTGCACATACTCTGGAGGTTACAAAAGAAGTTACATATGGAAAATTCAATGAAAACAGGATTTCAAAGTTTGGGAGAAGGAAAGCTCAGACACAAAGTAGCCCTCTAACATCTGTAGAAACTTTAATTTGGTTCACCTACCTTCAGAAAACCTTTCACAAAACATAGAAAATGGGCCTAGGAAGACCAAGTAGTTTATTCCCTCACACAGAAGAGCAAACTGAGGCTTACAGAAGCTTGATTACTTACCTTGAAAATATTTTCTGCCACAACTCAATGCCCTAAATCTAGTACCATTTTTATTATAATAGATTAATTATGAAACATTATACCAACTTTTTGAGAATTTAGATCAGACAAAACTCCACAGAAGTGCTTTTCAATATAATCTACTCATTACGCACCTTGGCCTTTGGTTATTTCTCCAACACAGTCTTGCCTGGGATACTGCTTAAGGTTTCCCTGGGTTCACACACTTGCATATCATGCACATTCTCTTCTTCATCAAATCCCCATCTTCCCTAGGCTGAAATTCCTCGGGCAGGGAGGCACACTCAGAGATGGGACTATACACAAGCACGTTTATATTTTGCAGGAAGTAACACATATGTATCAACTGCACTTACATTCTGGCAAATTGTGAAAAGTACCAAAATAGTTTGTAAAGCATGGGCCAATGAGAGATATTAGTATAATAATAAATAAAGCGAAAAATGTGATCTACTCTCAGGCAAAACAACAGAGACCTGATTAACCCTTCCTACCTGAAACAGAAAGGAAGGAAGGAAACAAGAAAGGGGAAGGAAGGGGAAGAGAAGGAGGGGAAGGAGGGCAGGGAGGGAGGGAGGGAGAGAGCAGGGAGAGAAGGGAGGGCAGGCGCAGAGGGGAGGGATGGGAAGGAGGGGAGGGAAGGAAGGGAGACAGGGAGGGAAGGGAGGGAGGGAAGGAAAGAGAGATTAAAGGTTTTTCAAACACTGGATATGAAACAATGAAGGAAGGAACCTGATTCTTCAGGATAGGAAAAGGATCAAAGTGAGCCCTTCATTTGCTCCAGCAGAGTTTCAAGGAAAAAATACTGGAGAGGAGAGAGCTATATAGAAAGAGAACTTAACAAGAACTCTAATTTATAATGAGCTGACACATTGTCACCCAGCTAACCACTGTATTCTGTAGCCTCTTTCTCAGCCAGCTGTGACTTTGTGGCTGTCTTGGCCAATGAGACATGAATATGCTCTGTGTGGAAGTGAACAGAAAAGGTATGCCTTTTTCCTACTGGTAAGAATGCAGTGTGATTGCTCACCTTTGAGCTTATTGGACAATGAGACATATGTGCAAAGCCATAGGCATCGGACCTTTATGTCTCTTCACCACACCAATAATCAGTTGAGACATTCATAGTCCTGTTCGGGTCTCAGTCATTGGTCCACACAAGTTACCAATCTCATATACATGGCCCATTCAGGTCTAGCAGCAACCTTCCTTTGCACACACCTTTGACTTGCTTCTTTGGGCACATGGAGATTACTCTGTTCCTCCTACAATATACTGTTGGGATATAAGAAATTCTATGGCGCAGTGGAAGGTGTACATGAAACCCAGAGCATTTTTATTCTTCGGACTTGCTATATCTCTTGCATCTATCCAGCCAGTAGAGCACCAATTTTTCTGTAAGATCTTATGTGATCTACAAACCTATTTGAAAATGTGCTGCAAGAATCAGTCCGTGAGGATGACAAACTACTGCTGATGTTTTCTCTACTTCTACTTTTACTTAAAGTGGGAAACAAAACAGTTTTGTTCTTGCTAAAGAAGTGATCTCCAACCTTTTTGGCACCAGGGACTGGTTTCATGGAAGACAATCTTTTCACAAACAGGGGGTGGCAGGGTGGCAGGGATGGTTTTGGGATGAAACTGTTCCATCTCAGATCATCAGGCATTAGTTATATTCCCTTAAGGAGCACGCAACCTAAACCCCTTATATATATAGTTCACAATAGGGTTAGGACTCCAACAGGAATTTAAGGCTGCCACCCATCTGATAGGAGGTGGAGCTCAGGCAGTAATGCTCCCTCACCGCTCACCTCCCGCTTTGTGGCCCAGTTCCCGACAGGCCGCAGACCAGCACTGGTCCACAGCCCGGGGGTTGGGAACTCCTCTGCTAAAGTACTCACCAAAACATTTTGTTTATGCCTTAAGTCCTTCCTATTTCAATAAGAATTCAGGTTTTTGAAAAATCAAAAGTCAGCAAGAGACAACCCCCAGCACCAGTTTCTGTTTTTAAATCCCTTCCTTGATACTGACTGACCAGAAAGATTTGACTACATTTAAAACAAAGTTGGAAATTTCAAGAGAAACTAATCAATAAAGACATAAAAATATTATCCTACCACACTAGATCTGATGAACTTCACTTTCCTCCTGGCTTGAAGCTAATAAATGCCCTGATCTGGGGAAGGTACGATTAAAAGTTTTAGAAGCTTTCTTGTTTAATTTATTACATGTTTTTAGAAAATCCTCTCTTTTGCTTTCTAACAAAAACAATTTACAATGAGTTCTTAGCTTCTTTTACAGTGAAAACTTGCCTTTTTTGCTCCGGTGGTGCCAGTTTTCAGACATAATCCAAACTGTGGCATGAAGCAATCAGCTGGAGCTCACATAGAAAGCAAAGAACAGCAATGCTCACCCGAAGCCTGTGCAGACTGTCAAACCACAACATTCTGTAAATGCACAAAGATAAACACGGCATGTTAAAGATGTTTAGGGACCTTTGGACTCTTTCATACAGGAATGGAAACCCTGAGAAGAGCTAAGGAAATACAGGTCCCACAAGTCACTATTTTAAAAGAAAACCGATGAAAGTATAGTAGCTCATTTCTTTCTTCTTCTTTTGAGATGGAGTCTCGCTCCATCACCCAGACTGGAGTGCAGTGGTGCGCTGTCAGCTCACTGCAAGCTCCACCTCCTGGCTTCACGCCATTCTCCTACCTCAGCCTCCTGAGTAGCTGAGACCACAGGTACCTGCCACCATGCCTTATTCTTCTTTTTTTAAATAAATTATACTGCGATTTTACAGAGTAAAAGGAGCCAGCTGGACTTATGCTAGCAGCTACCCTCGACCCACCTTACCATCCTATGATCTCTCTCTTCCAGATAAAAATACCATGTGATTTACTGAATAATTTTAAGGTAATGACAGGATAATATTTTGAGATGTTAACTGACTTTCCTTTGTCCAAGTTTCCTTATGTTCACTGCCTCCCTCCTCCCAGCAGTTGGGCACTAGTAATAGATTTCTAGGTCTTATCCTAGCTGGGAATAAATAGCCACATTTTTCAATTGTTGAAAACTTGCTAAAAAGATAATTTACTAAAGGCAAAAAATTTGCTATTTGTAAATGTTGAGATTTTGATAAATTCATTATGGATTCTAAGATCCAGAGCTTATAGTCCTAACATGTAGTATTAAAAACAACAATGACCAAGCAGACTATGGGGGATACGGGGTAATAATATGAGAGTTGTTTTCCCACCATAGAGCCAGGCAGGAGAAACATTTGCTGGACTGTAGCAATGAGTTTGGAGAAGATTGTGAAATAGGACCAGAAATTAAGAGATTGGCTTGGATCTCTGTTCTCTGTTTACCTCCATGTCTGCCACCTGCCAACACCGTAGTTGAAACCTCAATTAAGGATGGGACAAAGAAAGTAGAAAACGCTATGTCTAAATTCCCATCTGGAACTTTTGGAAGAGACAGCCTCCTAACATGAGGTGATCACAATAGATTACAAATGGTGATGTATTACCTAAGATAACTCTAAAAAAATTGAAAAGTAGTTAAACATGGAAAAAATATTTAAGGATGCTATAGATTGTAGTACATTTACACAAAAGAATACTAGGCCAGAAGAATTTCTAATTTAAAATATCTAGAAGTTCTTCTAAGGTCATACAGCAAATGGAGAAGTGTTTATTCAAGGAAATCTTCTAAGTCATGGTAAGCACAGCAAAAGTCAATAATATTTGAGCCATAATTTGTTCTCTCCTTTCCCAGTTCACAGTGATGGAAGCTCTACTCCAGGCATGCGTAGCCAAGAAGATAGGGTTCTCTTTCACTCCAGGTCTCAGTCTCAGTCGAGGTTATGATACTCCTCTAGGAAAAGCAGGCCACTAATATTTCTCATCCTCACTTAGCTCAGTTTTGCAAAAGCTCCATGCAAGGCAAAACCAGTAGAGACATTGAGGGTTCCCTTTTTTTTAAAGCCAGCTCCCAGTTGTAGGGAAGAAGCTCTATACCAGACATGATAGACCAAGAATAGTGGTTTCTTTTTTTTTTTTTTTTTTTGAGATAGAGTCTTGCTCTTGTCACCCAGGCTGGAGTACAGTGGTGTGATCTCGATTCACTGCAACCTCTGCCTCCCAGGTTCAGGCGATTCTCCTGCCTCAGCCTCCTGAGTAGCTGGTATCACAGTCACCTGTTACCATGCCCAGCTAATTTTTTCATACTTTTAGTAGAGGTGTGGTTTCACTATTTTGGCCAGGGTAGTCCCGAACTCCTGACCTCGTGATCCGCCCGCCTCAGCCTCCCAAAGTGCTGGGATTACAGGCGTAAGCCACCGCGCCCAGTAAAGAATAGTGGTTTCTAATCACACTTTCCCTATATCTTGTGTATGACAAAAGTTCTACTACAGAAGAAAAACGAGATACCAGAGGCTACTACCCTTGCCTAGTGCTCTACTCATCGAACAGGCATGCCATTATAAGAGAAGCAGTCTGCTGTTTTCACACCCACACATTGGAGCAGTGGCATCTATGGTATGCCCAGGGAGAGGAGAAAGGTCATAAGAATAAAGAGTTCCATAGTTTTCCCTAAGAGAACTACTGTACATAGGACAGAGTTTGGGGAAGTTCAAATCTAACAGCATTGTCAAAAACAGTGACTATTTGGTAGTAAGCAGTTAAGGCTTGCAGCTCTGTATAATCAATAAGAGCAAAGATAAAATAGCTAGAAGTTTAGCAGAAATAAACAAGGAAAACACAACTAAGAAGAGACATCCTGGGGTTGGAAGAAGCCTCACTCTGGCCTCAAAGACTATCCCTACAAACAAGTTCAACTTGTTCAACTTGAATTGCATCAAACTGCAGACTAATTTACTTACCAGAGTGTTGTAAAAAATAATAAAGCCATCAGCTAGAAATTAGTGGATGCTAAATTGTCAGTCTGATATCAATACTGGCAGACCAGCCAGTAGATTGACAGGGAGTTCAGTCAAAGACAGTCTGGAAAAAAAATTGTCATCCCAGTGGGGAAGGGGGAGTCATAATGAATGTGTGTATGCCCAAGGCTGCATTCTCTGATAAAACAGCATCAAAGAGTGCACACTTGGGGGAAATAGTCTTCTCTAACCTAGTTCAGTGAAGTCACTAAAAAAAGAAACAAACAAATTAGCAAACAATAATGACCATCCCCCAGGGTGGAGTAACAGTATCAGAGTTGTGAAAATGTCATCATAATATCTAGTTTTTGACTAAAAAATTATGAATTATGAGACAAGCAAATAAAAAGATGTAATTGTATTTAGGTTTTAAAAAAGCAGACAAAACAGAGTTTCAAAATAGCTCTCTCTTTGAGACAGCTTCCATGTTGGACTTAGCAGACAAGGACTTCAAGGCAGCTATTGTATACATGCATATTTCTTCTGCTAACTGGATTCAAAAAAATTATTGTGTAAAATTACATGTGTGTATTTGTATTGAATCTACAACATATAGAAATGTAATATATTTTTACAAAGGAGACGGATGGTAGGACACTTGTATTGGAATACAAAAATGACACCATATATAGTGTAACTTAAATTCACAAGAAGAAACAAAGATAGGCAAAATTGTTAAATAAGAAGGTTAATATTAGCAATTACATAAATATATACTTGTTTTATTCTTTCAGCTTCAAGACATACAATTATATAAGATGATAATCATAGCAATGTATTACTGTGATGTATTGGTACAGTATGTATACCAATAAAATTATAAAGCAAGGAAGAAAAGAATAAGCTATGGAGGAGTATAATTTCTATATCATACTTCCTGATAGAATTAAGCTAGTATAAATTTGAAGTATGTCTGAAAAATTAAAATGCATATTGTAAGCCTAGAAAAAACACTAAGAAAATAAAAAAATAAAATAAAATTTAATGATTAAAATGTTATGCTAAAAATGATTCAGTTACTGCAACAAAAGAAGTGTAATGGTGGAATAGAAGATGAAAAGAGGGATCTAGCAAGATAGCTGAGTAGGAACAGCTTCAGTCTGCAGCTCCCAGTGAGACCAATGCAGAAGGTGGATGATTTCTGCATTTCCAACTGAGGTACACAGTTCATCTCCTCGTGACTAGTTAGACAGTAGGTGCAGCCCAAGGAGGGCGAGCAGCAGCAGGGTAGGGCATTGCCTCACCCAAGAAGTGCAAGGGACTGGGAATCTCCTTCTCTTAGCCAAGGGAAGTCATGAGGGACTGTACTACCTGGCCCAGATACTACACTTTTCCCATGGTTTTTGCAACCTGTAGATCAGGAGATTCCCTCAGGTGCCTATACCACCAGGGCCCTGGGTTTCAAGCACAAAACTGGGCAGCTTTTTGGGCAGACACCAAGCTAGCTGCAAAAGTTTTTTTCATACCCTAGTGGTGCCTGGAACCCCAGTGAGATAGAACCGTTCACTCCCATGGAAAGGAGACTGAAGCCAGGAAGCCAAGTGGTCTCACTCAGGTCCCACTCCCACAGAACCAAGCAAGCTAAGAACCACTGGCTTGAAAATCTCACTGCCAGCACAGTAGTCTAAAGTTGACCTGGGGATGATCCAGCTTAGTGCAGGGAGGGGCATCCGCCATTACTGAGGCTTGAGTAGGCAGTTTTCCCCTCACAGTGTTAAGGAAGATGCCAGGAAGTGGGGACTGGGCAGAACTCACTGCCGCCAGCCAAAGCAGCTGTAGCCAGACTGCCTCTCTAGATTCCTCATCCCTGGGCAGGGCATCTCTGAAAGAAAGGCAGCAGCTCCAGTCAGGGGCTTACGGATAAAACTCCCGTCTCCCTGGGACAGAGCATCTGGGGGAAGGGGCGGCTGTGGGCACAGCTTCAGCAGACTTAAATGTTTCTGTCTGCTGGCTCTGAAGAGAGCAGCAGATTTCCCAACATAGTGCTCAAGCTCAGCTAAGGAACAGACTGCCGCCTTAAGTGGGTGCCTGACCCCCATGCCTCCTGACTGGGAAAAACCTCCCAGCAGGGGTCGACAGACACCTCATACAAGAGAACTCTGGTTGGCATCAGGCAGGTGCTCCTCTGGGATGAAGCTTCCAGAGGAAGGAGCAGGCAGCAATCTTTGCTGTTCTGCACCTTCCACTGGTGATACACAGGCAAACAGGGTCCGATGTGGACCTCCAGCAAACTGCAACAGACCTGCAGAAGAGGGGCCTGACTGTCAGAAGGAAAAGTAACAAACAAAGCAATACCATCAACATCAACAAAAAGAACACCCACACAAAAACCTCATCCAAAAGCCATCAGCATCAAAGATCAAAGGTTGATAAATCCACAAAAATGAGGAAAAAACAGCACAAAAAGGCTGAAAATTCCAAAAACCAGAATGCCTCTTCTCCTCCAAATGATCACAACTCCTCTCTAGCAAGGGCACAAAACTGGTTGGAGAATGAGTTTGATAAATTGACAGAACTAGGCTTCAGTAGGTGGGTAATAACAAACTCCTCTGAGCTAAAGGAGCATGTTCTAGCCCAATGTAATGAAGCTAAGGACCTTGATAAAAGGTTACAGAAACTGCTAACTAGAATAACCAGTTTAGTTTCATTTCTTTTATCCTAAAAGGAAAGAAAGATATAAAATCAATAAACTAACCTTTTACCTTAAGGCACTGTGAAAGGAAGAGCAAATTAATACTAAAGCAAGTAGAAAGAGAAAAATAATAAAGATTAAAATGAAGATATAGTTGATAAGAGAAAAAACTCAATAAAACAAACAACTGGTTATTTGAAAAGATCAACAAAATTGACAACGTTTTATCTAGATTGTCCAAGAAAAAAGAGTGAAGACTCAAATTACTAAGAATTAGGAATAGAAGAGGGGACATTACTCTCAATCTTATGGAAATAAAACAATTAGAATGTAATAATATAAACAATAGTATGCCAATATGTTAGATTATTTAGAATAAACAAATTTCTAAAAAATGATGCAAATTTTCAAAACCGACGCAAGAAAATACAGAACATCTGAATAGATAGAACCACTAAAGAGAGTCAATTCATAGTCAAAAACTTCCCACAAAGAAAATCCCAGGCAAAATTGGCTTTATTGATAAATTCTGCCAAACATTGAATGAAAAACCAATACCAGTCCTTTATAAACTCTTTCTAAATAGGTGAAAGAGGACAGAAAACTTTCTAACACATTGTATTCGGCCAGTGGTGCCCAGATACCAAAATCGGGCAAGGACAACACAAGGAAATAAAATTATGGACCAAGATCTCTTTCCAATAGAGCCATAAAAATACTCAATGAAACAGTAGTAAATCAAATCAAGCAAGATATTTAAAAATATACACAGTGACTAAATGGGATTTGTCCTCACCCCAGAGTGGACAAAACTGAACAATTTGACTGCTATTTTAGCAACGTCCTGAATCATATAAGTAACATATTAACAGGCTCTGAAGATTAAGGTATATACATCTTTGAGAGGCCATTATTCTAACATATTATATTACCCTAGTTATTATTTACTTTTCTTATTTTTAATTTAGGGTTCTAGATGACTATTTTTATTTTTTATTTCTTAACTATGATACCCATATGTATTCTCTACTCTTGACATTACTATCGCATCTTTAGTTACTCCTTAATATATGTGCAATAGTTGGCTAAAACTTGCCGAGATGTGGCTAAAATATGAACTCAAACTGACTACTCAATTTTATTTACTTTTGTTTAGTTGATGGTTTAGCTTTCTGTGATACCAGTACCTTAAAATAAGTCAGTTAAATGGGTAATTGGTCTCAACTGCTCAGAAACTATTCAGATGACAAACACAGCTGGTCAGAAATTGACATTCACTATTATATCACAGCTAGAAATTAGAATCTTGTATCTACAGACACAACACTCAAAAACTTCACATAGGAAACAACATTTTAAACAAAAAAAAATCATAGAAATGTATTTTGGAAAACAGCAAGGAAAGAGTGGCGTATATGAAGAGGCTATGTCGCTAATGGACACATTACTTAGACTCAACCACAAGCCCTTTAGCTGTCAATCCATTTGATTATATTATTACATTAGTGCTACAAATTTCATGATGTGGTTTCAGAACATTCTTCATTAGTGGTGCCAAAACTATACTACAGCATTTAATAAACTCATTGGATTATGTTGTCCGAAAACAGATCAGTGCATGGCTGCAAACAGCTTTGTCTGATTTGTTTTGTAAGTTTCTATTGACACCTATCGAGGTAACCTATTGAGTATCATATACGTATCAATAGGATCTTGCAAAGATCCTATTTTGTTTTGCAATATACTATTGACTGTTAACCACAAAGTGGACAAGAACGTGCCTTCAGGATCATGCCTGATATCACCCATCCCATTTTGACTCATTGTTTTCCCTTTTTGAGAAAAGAGACCTTCAGGTGAATTTAAGAAATTAAGAGAAAAAGAGAAAAGAAAAAGAGAAGAGAAAATATGAGTCCTGATTTGAATTTTAAAACTCCAACCATTTTACTTCTATTCCTAAGGCTTTTTATTTTACATTTTATATAAGGCACAAGAGTAGAGACAACACTACATGCTATGGTCCAGAAAATATCAGGAAAACTAGGCAAACTTCTTGAGAGGTTCTTCAAATTGAACATGTGGTGGTTTAAAATAAGGACACTTTACATGTTATACTGGTCTCAGAAGAATATATAGGGGAAGAATGCTGTGCTTAAATCACAGAGGTCTGGCTTGCTTTAAAAAAAATTTAAGTTCTGGGATACATGTGCAGGACGTGCAGGTTACATAGGTAAATGTGCCATGGTGGTTTGCTGCACCTATCAACCCATCACCTAAGTATTAAGCCCTGTATGCATTAACTATTTTTCTTAATGCTCCTCCTCCCCCCAAACCCCCAACAGGCCCCAGCGTGTGTTGTTCCCCTCCCTTTGTCCATGCATTCTCATTGTTCCGCTCCCAATTATAAGTGAGAACATGCAGTGTTTGATTTTCTGTTTCTGTGTTAGTCTGCTGAGGATAATGGCTTCCAGCTCTAAACATGTCCCCTCAAAGAACATGATCTCATTGCTTTTTATGGCTGCATACTATTCCATTGTGTATGTGTATAACATTTTCTGTATCCAGTCTATCATTGATGGGCATTTGGGTTGATTCCATGTCTTTGCTATTGTATAGTGCTGCAATGAAGATATACATGCATGTATCTTTATAATAGAACAATTCATATTCCTTTGGGTATATACCCAGTAATGGGATTGCTGGGTCAAAGGGTATTTCTGGTTCTAGGTCTCTGAGGCATTGCCATCCTGTCTTTCACAATGGGTGGACTAATTTACACTCCCACCAACTGTATAAAAGCATTCCTGCTTCTCCACAGCCTCACCAGCACCTGTTGTTTCATGACTTTTTAATAATTGCCATTCTGTGTGAGATGGTATCTTATTGTAATTTTGATTTGCATTTCTCTAATGATCAGTGGTGTTGAGCTTTTTATCATGTTTGTTGGCCACATAAATGTCTTCCTTTGAGCAGTGTCTATTCGTGTCCTTTGCCCACTTTTTGATGAGGTTGTTTTTTTCTTGTAAATTTGTTAAAGTTCCTTGTAGATTCTTGATCTGAGATCTTTGTCAAATGGATAGTTTACAAAAATTTTTTCCCATACTATAAGTTGTCAGTCCACTCTGATAATTTCTTTTGCTATGCAGAAGCTCTTTAGTTTGATTTCATCCCATTTGTCAATTTTGCCTTTTGTTGCACTTGCTTTTGATGTTTTTGTCATAAAATCTTTGCCCATGCCTATGTCATGAATGGTATTACCCAGATTTTCTTCTAGGGTTTTTATAGTTTTGGGTTTCACATTTAAGTATTTAATCCATCTTGAGTTAACTTTTGTATAAGATATAAGAAAAGGATCCAGTTTCAATTTTCTGCATCTGGCTAACCAGTTTTCCCAGCACGATTTATTAAATAGAGAATCCTTTTTCTATTGCTTGTTTTTGTCAGGTTTGTTGAAGATAAGATGGTTGTAGATGTGTGGTCTTATTTCTGAGATCTCTATTCTGTTTCATTGGTCTGTGTGTCTGTTTTTATACCAGTACCATGCTGCTTTGGTTACTGTAGCCTTGTAGTATATTTTGAAGTCAGGTAGCATAGTGCCTACAGCTTTGTTGTTTTTGCTTATGATTGTCTTTGCTATAGAGGCTCTTTTTTGGTTCCACATGAATTTTAAAGTTGTTTTCTGCGAAGAATGTCAATGGTAGTTTAATGGGAATAGCATTGAATCTATAAATTACTTTGAGCTGTATGGCCATTTCCACTATTGATTTTTCCTATCCATGAGGATGGAATGGTTTTCCATTTGTTTGTGTTCTCTCTTATTTCCTTGAGAAGTGTTTTGTAGTTCTCCTTGGAGAGATCTTTCACTTCCTCGTTAACTGTATTCGTAGGTATTTTGTTCGATTTTAGCAATTGTGAACGGGAGTTTATTCACAATTTGGCTCTCTGCTTGTTTATTGTTAGTGTATAGGAATGCTTGTGATTTTTGCACACTGATTTTGTATCCTGAGACTTTGCTGAAGTTGCTTATCAGCTTAAGGAGCTTGTGAGCTGAGATGATGGAGTTTTCTAAATACAGGATCATATCATCTACGAACAGACAGTTTGATTTCCTCTCTTCCTATTTGAATACCCTTTCTTTCTTTCTCTTTCCTGATTGCCCTGGCCAGAACTTCCAATACTATGTTGAATAGGAGTGGTGAGACTGGACATCCTTGTCTTGTGCCAGTTTTCAAGGGGAATGCTTCCAGCTTTTGCCCATTCAGTATGATATTGGCTGTGGATTTCTCATAGATGGCTCTTATTATTTTGAGATATGTTCCATCAATACCTAGCCTATTGAGAGTTTTTAACATGAAGGGATGTTGAATTTTATTGAAGGCCTTTTTTTGTGTGTCTATTGAGATAATCATGTGGTTTTTGTCCTTAGATTTTTGTGATGAGTTGTGTTTATTGATTCATGTATGTTGGACCAGCCTTGCATCCCAGGGATGAAGCCAACTTGGTCATGGTGGATAAGTTTTTTGATGTGCTGCTGAATTCAGCTTGCCCATATCTTATTGAGGATTTTCGTATCAATGCTCATCACAGATATTGGCCTAACGTTTTTTGTTGTTGCTGCATCTTTGCCAGGTTTTGGTATTGGGATGATCCTGGCCTCATAAAATGAGTTAGGGAGAAGTTTCTCCTTTTCAATTGTTTGGAATAGTTTCAGAAGGAACGGTACCAGCTCCTCTTTGTACCTCTGGTAGAATTCTACTATGAATCCATCTGGTCCTGGGTTTTTTTGTTTTGTTTTGTTTTGTTTGTTTTTCTGTTGATAGGCTATGTACTACTGCCTTGATTTCAGAACTTGTTATTGGTCTACTCAGGCATTTATCTTCTTCCTGGTTTAGTCTTGGGAGGTGTATGTGTCCAGGGATTTATCCATTTCTTCTAGATTTTCTAGTTTCTTTGCATAGAGGTGTTTATAGTTTTCTCTGATGGTTGTATTTCTGTGAGGTCAGCATTTTCAATATTACTAAAAAGATTTGAGAGATAAAAGATTTTTGAGTTTAGGTAGTCTGGTTAATGACCTCATATATAGTTTTACAGGCCATTTGGATGGGAAATTTCATCTATTCTCAAGGTTTAATTTGAGGAATCTTTATTGCTTGATAAGTAGTGAACTACAGTCCTGATAATAATGATTCATATTACTATTTATTTATGATGCAGGGCTTAAATGTGTAATCTCCAGAGCCTCAAATGTTGTTTGATATCTGCAGTTCCATCAAACAAAAAATACAATAAATTGTCTTCCAACAAAAATGGGAGAAAATATGAAACCTAAAGAAGTTGAAATGATTATCATCAGAAATTTTATACATGACTGTGAGATATCAAACAGCGATGCAGATAAGGGATATGAGTAAGGAAATAAGGGACTGAAACAAGATACCAAAATCATTTTCTGTTCTGTGTTAAACAATGCTGGGACTGAGCAAACACTTGTGACTCTACTCAACAATACTGAGAATAAACAAAGTAAACTTGAGTACTCACTCTAGGAAATGAGGATGTGAACAAACTAGGATAGCTTATATACGAAGACTGATAGATGGCTTGTCATGCCTCACTGCAGGACCCTCACTTCAGTCCAAAGTCATTATGTCATAAATTCTGACAAGTCCCAACCTACTCCCCTCCTTGCAAATCCCACCTCAAAATTACTCTTTTCAAACCCTAAAATCATATAAATATATCCCTGATGTTAAATTTCCTCTTCTGAGGTGCCACTCTATCAAGATTGTATTTCCCCTTGCTGCAGTAGGTCTAATAAACTTAACTCTGCTAAATTAACTGGATTTTCTGGCCATTTGGGGAGTTGATAGTTGTCACAACCTATTAGACAATGAGTTTCTAATATAGGTGCTTATACTGTGTTTTCATTGCATATCAGAAAGTACCCCAAAATAATGATTGCATTTATTGGGCAGTCAGAAACTTATTGAACTAAAGCATGGCTTTATATTTTTATCAATAGCTCTATTGGAAGAATAAAAGTATTTTCTTATGATTTAAGAGATTCAAAAATTAATATTTGGTTTTACTGCTTTCCAATTAATGCAAAAATTATCTAATAGGAAAAAGTAAAACTCAGGAAACCATTTCAATCCAGAGAAGACAAAAATTATTGTGTATTAAAGATATATTTTAAGCATATTTTAAAAAACAGAGGGACTATGTAGAAGGACTTTGTACTAAACCATTCATGACACAGCAAGTAATCTGTTCTTAGGAGGAGCTTAAACTTATTCAACAGTACAAGAAAGTATTCATTCAATAAATATTTTTAATAACTACTGCAGGCTAAGTACAATTTTTAGAATTGGTATATGGTGGTGAATAAGACAAATACGTTCTCTAACTACAAGGGATTTGTAGTCTAGTGGTAAGAAGACAATCTTTAAGAAAAAGGAATGTATACAAAAGTATAAAATTACAATTTGTGGTAAGTACCTTGAAGTAAAAGAGAGCATAGTCAAAGAAATTCAAAACAGATTCAGGCACCAGGAGACCAACCAGCTTTATAGAAGGTCAGGCATAAAATTAAGTTGGGATACAGTTTTTTTGCTGTTTTATTTTTCCTACCTTGACTTGAAAGACAAAGATAAATTTTCTGGCAAGTTGGGAATGTGCAATTTTTCCAAGAATAAAGGAGGAAAATGAAAGCAAAAATGAATTTTTAGTTATTTTAGATAATGGAAAAGAAGTGAGTTTCCTTAATCTTGATTTCAATGACAGAATAGGTTGGAAAGAAAGGATTAAGATCAGGTAAAACTGTCACCTCTAGAAATTCTATTTGCATTCAACATTTCCAAACGCTTTAGACAAAGATATCCTGAAAGAAATAGAAATTACAGCCTATTATGAAACCCTAAAAGGAACCAAAGTTATTGGCATAGCAATCTAATTTATCTACACTCAAACAGTAAATACATTTTGCATTGCTTACCTAAAACGTCCAGGGTATAACTTGTTCCCTATTAATGAATTTACACATCTTAACTCCAAAAGAACAAGCAAATGGGGAAAAAGCATTTTAATATGAAACACACACACACATATCTGCCCAATCACTTTAAACCAGTTTACAATTTTTAAAATAGATCTTATATTAAATCATCTGCACTTTATACAACTGTCAATAAATTCTGCGTTTCCTTTTACAGAAGAAGGTAGCTAAACAAACAATTGTGTAAATAGGTTTTGAAGTCAGTATTTTTTAATGCAGAGTCTACAATTTCTTTTCTCTGTCACTTGTGCTTCTAGAGTGACCTTGAAGTTCGTATTTCTCAACATTACTAAGTATGCCCAAATGAAATATTAAAAGTGAGAAAAACTAAAACCCAAGCTATCATACCATTCAGCAAGTGAATAGCTTATCAAAACACAGAAGTTGTCACTATCACATTAGCCAAAACTCAGAAAGTTTGAGAACATACCATGTTGCTTTGCCAATTCAGAGCCAAAAGGCAGTTTTATACATTGTTGATAGAAGCGTGAATTCTTAAAATCTCTAAGTAGATAAAGTTGGCAACATCTATTAGAATTACAAATATGTAAACACTTCAATTCAACAACGTTTAATTCAAGATCAAAGTGCCCCTTTTCTTCTGGGAAAGAGGCCCATTTGTAATCCTCTGTCCCCAGCCTTCTCTGTGTTTTCACGAGCTGCTTAGTCACTGGACTGGACCTCTTCTGAATGTGATGATCACCTAGAACCATACTCCTAACAGTCTTTGACCTTGATTATTGCCTGGGATCCCTGACCAGCCTGCCCAGTTCACTTGACGAGACTTCCTTAAATATGACCACTTGCCTGAACGAAGTATGAATTCATCATGACCTTTTTATAACCAGCAGTTGCAGTAAGTTATTGCTCTTCAGTTGCAATAACTTTCAGACTTTCAACCTTGCCCTACCTCTGTTTTTCCTTTGTTCGGTGCTGTTGGGAGGTCCTAGCATGCCCTCTAATTTGGCTTGTCCAATATATGTTACCTAAAAAAAAAGAATTAGATCGTCCCCTATTCTGCATAGTACTACACAAACCAAGGAAATAAATATTTTTGAAATATTTTCTATAAGCTAAGTCCTCTGCTAGCAACTTTTATAAATATTTTCTGATGAAGTCTTCATTGAATACCTGTGGTATAAATGTTATTATCTTTGTTTCCTTTTGAGTAAACTAAGACCTGAGAAAATGCATTTCTTAAGGTCATATGCTTAAGATTGAACTGTGATTACAGCTAGCTCTCTTGACTTTCAATCTAGTGCCATTTTTGATTAAACTTCATGGCCTCTAAACCACCTCCCTGCTAATCAGAAAGGGGTATTCAATCAAAAGTCTATTTCTATTTCAGCAGCTTCAGTAAACACAAAATTAATATATTTTCTATATGACAATTTTGTAAACTCCCAGATACTACATAAATTAATTGGCAAATGGCTTTTTAACATCTTCTAAATATTTATTTATATTTTGTTACATTGGCCCTTTTTATTTGTTTGTTTTAGTTGTCTACCATATTAAATTTAGATCAAAGTCAAAACAAAGTTCTTTCTTCATTTATGGAACATCCTAAATGATTTGTCTTTGTAAATCAGTTATATGCCTTGCTTTTTCTAGGCCTGAAACACAGCCAATCTCTGTGTTTTGGCAGCAGGTGACTTATAAAGTCCTACAAATGAAACTTGCCATCTATTTGATAGCTACGGATTTCAAGCTTTGTCAAAAAGGAAATTTAATTTCTATTGATAATTAGAGATTTATGTAATCAATTTTAAAGTTCATGAGCTTAGAGAATATATCTAAGCATGCTTTTGCTCTTCCTCTTAATTTATTATTTTATTTTACTATTTTATTTTATTTATTTTATTTTTGAGATGGAGTCTCACTCTATCACCCAGGCTGGAGTGCAGTGGTGTAATCTCAACTCACTGCAACCTCTGCCTCCTGGGATCAAGCAATTCTCCTGCCTCAGCCTCCCAAGTAGCTGGAATTACAGGCACTGGCTACCACACCCGACTGATGTTTGTATTTTTTGGTAGAGATGGGGTTTCTTTCACCATGTTGGTCAGGCTGGTCTCAAACTCCTGACCTCAGGCAATCCATCCACCTCGGCCTCCCAAAGTGCTGTGATTACAGGTGTGAGCCACCGCACCTGGCCCTTCTTAGTTTTTTGAATTTAGATTGCTCCCAGCTCTTAATACAGGTTCAGTTGGTGTGACTTACTTCATTAAGTACATATACTTGGTTTGTGGCACTTTGAATTAAAATATCTAATTTCTGCCTTAAATTTTCTCATTAGTATAAAAGTTATTTTTTAATTATTCAGGAGAATCAATTTGTTTTTCCTTTATTTTAGTCTTCACTCTTTCACAAACAGAAATTCCTTAAATATCTACATTTTGGCTGGCACTGGCAGTCACTTGAGTTGTTGCATGAAAGATGCATAGTCCCTGCCATGATAGGGCTTATGTCCTAGTGGAGGCAGGGCACAAAAAACATGTAACAAATACATCACTTTTATTCCTTAAACACTTCACAAAGGGGCTGGGCGCGGTGGCTCAAGCCTGTAATCCCAGCACTTTGGGAGGCCGAGACGGGCGGATCATGAGGTCAGGAGATCGAGACCATCCTGGCTAACCTGGTGAAACCCTGTCTCTACTAAAAAATACAAAAAACTAGCCGGGCGAGGTGGCAGGCGCCTGTAGTCCCAGCTACTCGGGAGGCTGAGGCAGGAGAATGGCGTAAACCTGGGAGGCGGAGGTTGCAGTGAGCTGAGATCTGGCCACTGCACTCCAGCCTGGGCAACAGTGTGAGACTCCATCTCAAAAAAAAAAAAAACTTCACAAAGGACAATGCAATAGAATAGAGCAATGGTTGTATCAGTGTGTGTGAATGTTGAAGAAGGAGGGGTATTGTAGACAGGAGATCAGGGGAGCATATTGACAAGGTTTCATAGAGCTCAGACCTTAAGGAGAAGAGGCTAACAATTACACAGCAGAGAAGAAAATTGAAGAAGGTAAAAGATTTTAAGCAATGGTGCTGAGTCAAGAAAAAATAAAAATATGTTTTTAATGAATGACCAAAAAACACAGTAAAATTAGGGGGACAGTTGTATAGAGTGAGTGTGCTTAATGATCTTCTAGACTTTTGTAAATAATTTTGATTTTATGCCAACTACAGTGGGAGCGACCTTTTTTTTTTTTTTTTTAATCACTTCTGTTGCTAAATGGCAAATAACTGGGAGAGTCAAAAGAGGGAAAAAATGACACTTCAAGTGAAGATTAGCAAAAAGCCAGGGAAGTGATACTGACCACCTAGACTAAGCAGAGGGCAGATTAAAAATGTATTATCATAATTTGAGGAAGATTTGAATAGGAGGGTGAGAACAATGGAAATTCGAGGTTGTGCTGGATTGAATGACCAATATCAGATAAGATAAATGTAAGTAATGCTGCATTCACAAATAACTATGGAAACCACATAGCCTCAATCTACAAAGTTTGCTTCTTGCTTATGTTACTTGTTCATTCATGGATAGGCAGGGGCACTCTGCTCATCACTGTCACTCAGAAATTTGGGCTGATGGAGAAAGTCTTCCTCCTGAACATCAAGGGCCATGGTGCTAGAGAAAAAAGAGCTTTTCAGTGTCTCATATCCACTACTACATATCATAGCCTAGAGGTGACCTACACCACTTCCAGGCATAACTCATTCGCCCAAACTAACTACATAGAACCTTCAGACACAAGAGTGCGAGAGAATGCAACTCTACACATGCTCGGAAGGCAGAGAGCTGGAAAATATTTGATGACTACATTAATGATTAATTCCGTATCTCCTCTTTGTAAGACCCTATTTTTATGTTTAAGAAAAACTTGGGAAATTTGTGAAAGCTGTGGTCACACTGTTCAGATGACACGTGTGCCTTCGACATAGAGTTTTTGGACTATAAATAATTTCATGTCCAGGAGGCCCACTTCTTAGTACAGCTGTCTTGTGGTGATGTCACCAAGGCATGCTGGAGACCTACCTTAGACACCATTCACAGGCAGATTATCATCTCTGCTGTTATCTGTGTTATAATAGACATGGTGAAGAATGGGGATATATCTTGGAATTCCTGGCAACTGATCCTTTATAAAATAATTATACAAATTGCCTTTTCCAATTTTTCTACATTTATGAGAATCAATTCCCATTTTAACTCAAATCCTTTGATGAGCACTCTTACAGTATTACGCATTCAAGGATATCTTCTCTGTAGCATGAAGGACTGTAACTTTCTTAAGATAGAGGCCAGATTCATCTTGTTCATCGCTGCATTTACTTACATATAGGACAGCCTGACAAAAAGTAGTCTATTGTTCATAAATATCAATAAGAATATTTTAATATACATTATACAAATGTAGAATATGATGCTATCTTCCATAATAAAGTCTATATTTGTAATGTTTTATATGTAATACAATGGCATACAAATTTATATGCGAAATGAATGGTATATGTTTTATATAAACAGTTGGGTGTCTACTATATGTAAGGCATAGTGTGAGGTAAGTCAGCTTTATCTTATTTATTTCCCACAATAATTTCTCACAGGAAGTTCTTAGTATTTTGTTCACACTTTACAGATGAGGAAACTAAAGTTTCAGCCACTCCTAGCATTGTCAGAGGATGTGTGTTGTAGCATGTTTCCTGGACTTTGTTCCAATGTTGTATTTCCCATACAGAAGATAACAGTGGCATGATGTGCTATGAGAAGCCAGTGGACAAAACACTTCTTGGATCATCATGAATTTTGCCTAAAATATGTTTTATTTAAAAAAATTGTGTAAAATATGAAATATTTAAATTTTCAAAAGAAAATAACAAAAGAAATTTTAAACACTTTTAACAAATTTGTTTACTGTTCGTTGTGTCAATAGCTTGTATCTTTACTATAATGTGTGTATCAGATAAAAATTTAATTCAACTGTATTAAAGGAAAAATAAATTATCAGTGGTTTATGTAAAGCAGGGGCAAGGG
Organism: Piliocolobus tephrosceles; assembly: GCF_002776525.5. Classification (NCBI taxonomy): domain Eukaryota; kingdom Metazoa; phylum Chordata; class Mammalia; order Primates; family Cercopithecidae; genus Piliocolobus; species Piliocolobus tephrosceles. The sequence goes on along the minus strand of NC_045447.1, from coordinate 94,181,733 downwards.
TTTTACTATCAGGTGATGAGAAGTCTAGAGTGGGTTAGGTAGGTAGTGCTGGCATGAGACTTTATGATATCACCACAAACGTGACTCCTTCTATCATTGTGCTCAGCCATCCCACCCACATGCTTGTAACCTCACAGTCACAAAATTCTTCTTCAGTCATTCTATGTTCCAGAAATAGGGGAGACTGGAAAAGACAAAAAGCTAAGGAACAATCTATCCAAATTTGGCCCATTTTAGATGACTTCTTGGAAGCAACAACAAAAAACTTGCTCTTAAATCTATTGGTCAGGATTGTTTCACACAGGAAAACTTAGACCCAAGGAAAGTTGTAGAAAGAGACTTTTAGGGCCGGGTGCAGTGGCTTATGCCTGTAATCCCAGCACTTTGGGAGGCCAAGGCAGGTGGATCACCTGAGGTCAGGAGTTCGAGACCAGCCTGTCCAACATGGTAAAACCCTGTCTCTACTAAAAATACAAAAGTTAGCTGGGTGTGGTGGTGTGTTCCTATAATCCCAGCTACTCAGGAGGCTGAGGCAGGAGAATCACTTGGAGGCACGATAATCGCTTGGATCCAGGAGGCGTAGGTTGCAGTGAGCCAAGATCATGCCATTGCACTCCAGCCTGGGCAACAAGAACAGAACTCCATTTCAAAAAAAAAGAAATAGACTTTTAGCTGGGCAACTGACACATTCAATTAAATTAGGATTATGTTAGTAAGAAGTAAGAAATGGGTATACTGAGTTGGTAACAGTTGCCCACTCAAATCTTAATCTGAATCGGCCTCTATCATGCCTTGTAGTCATGTCCATTGGTCATCACTGAGTGGCTACCATAAGAATTAGGCTACCTGGAAATGAAGTGGGTTTAAGGTTAAAGGTTTGAGAAGGATTACACTAATTCTTAGCAATATACACCATCTGGATGACCCTCCCCTTGCAAAATCTACTAACTGCTGCTTTAACTTGCAAGCAGACTACTAATTTATTCCTCCATAGCTTGAAATAAGGTTATATATGTCTGAAATCACTACAGATATTCAAGCTGGAAGCTCTCCATATTTCTGTTGACCCTGTGAATGTTCTCTGCTTGTTGTTGGAACATTTACAGTAAAAATTGTTCTCTTAATTTCTGAGAATTTGGATGAAATAATTTAACTGTTGAGTGGCTTTACCTGGACCATGAAAATATCAAATGGAATTTAGTCAAGAGAACTCTACTATGTACAAACGGCATCAGAGGAAGCTGAAATTGACTTGATTTTGCTGTTCTGATGTGCAAGCAGCAGTGGCTTGAGAACTACCTTCTTTTCCCCCTAGAAAATTAAAACCTCTGAACCAAGACTGATGCGACCATCCTGTCCCCAGAGCTTTCTAAAATTGTTATTAATCATACTGTGATCATAGGTGAGCCAGGCCCTCCTGGTAATAGAGGAGGACAGCACCTTGCTTTAGAAATTCCCTCATTTACTTCAAAACAGAAGGGATACTTCACAGTATGGAAATGCCAAGATTCAAAGACTCAACACCAAATTTTGTGCTGTTCTTAGGCCTAGTTATTTTAGGAGAAAACAAAGTATATTCTTCATTGTGGAGGCAGGATTTAGTTATTTTCTACATTACACTTCCATGATAATCTATTGTTTCCAATTTACCGAAATCCCTCCAGAAAACGTAGAATTTGAAGGGCACAGGCAACATGCAGAGTCAAAAGTAGTTAGACAAAATCCATTATGAAGCTGAAAACTCAGTAATTAACAATGTAATACTTCACCTTTCATAGAAACACAGATACTTAAAATGGACCAACCACTAACAACTCAAAAGAATAAACAAGGCAAAGATAGCCTCACAGTGCCCCCTAGCAAACAACAAAATTCCTCTCCAGGACAGTGCTTCTTTGTTATCATAAATCTGGTTCAAACTATTCTGAAGCCACAGTCCAGACATTTTGTGGTCCTAATCACTATTGAAGCAATTTGACATATTATAGAAAAATGTGCTGTTATCCATTTAATATTAAAAAAGCCAACCAGAATAAGATTCTTTGATTGCAATCTGCCATCATTCACTCATATGACTGACTTATTTCTTCTCTCTTCCTTCCTCTCCTTTTAAAAAATTTTACTTAACCTGTAATCTTGAACATAAAAATAATAAAAGCAAAAACTAAACTAATAAGACTCATAGCTTATTTCTCTTTTCCAGAAATTTATATGTTAATCTAAATCGTCACTGAGTTCTGCCAAGCAGACTGTTTTTATATAAGACTAGCTGAATTTTACAGTCTATTTATTTTACACTTTTTAATTAAATGGCCTCTACCTAGTGCCTGGTCCCTGTTCCACTGTCTTACATAACATATCTGCTCACATTTTCCTTCTGATTAAGAATGAGAAATCATTTCCAGGAGTGAAGTGGAAATATGTGAAAATCACAACAATGCATAGCAATTTTATTTTTTAATGTGGATATTTCCTGAGCATCTCATTCAGGTCAGCCAAACTTTTAAATGCTGTGAGTGATTACTAATTCCAGCTGGATTCTCCTACAAAGCTGAAGGTGATGAGAGAGGGAGACATTCTGTGACAACCAGAGATAGAAGCATAAAACAATAATGTTCAATTCTGACAAAGTCAACAGAAATGTTAAAAATTAGCTAACTCTTCCAGGTGTTATGGAAATTGTAGAGTGGAAATAATAGGTAGATGACATTGATTAAATATTTAATTAAGCTAAATACATACCAGGTTCTTAATTTTGAATGTGCTCTGTACAATGGTGTTCCACCAAAGTGAAGTAGAGAAACAATTTTCAACAACTTTCTTTTGATTATATTTAATTGTGACTTGGTCATACCAAGCATGTCATCCAACATTACCTTCAAACCAAGCCACATTTCCTACTACTCTCCTACTTGTTAGACCCAGTTTTGCAGATGGGAGGGTGCTCAGTATACAAACTGCCCTTGCTTGTTCGGAATATTGACTTATTAGCATTTTCTCTTCTCGATCAATTTAAATGGCTTTGGAGAGGTTTATTTACCCTTTGGCACTCAAGGACTAACATAATTGCATTAGAGGCTACTCTTGCCAATTCTGATGTTCAAGAAGAAAATATAAAGCAATGGTGCTTTTCTGAGCAATGCCAACTCTGGAAGAACAGGATAGGAGAACATTCATAATTAGAGAGTGAAGCTCAGTGCATATGGATTGTAGGAAACTCCTGAGGGCAGACCTAGCACCCTGACCCAGCAGGCTTGAATGCAGAAAATTCATTTACAAAAATGAATTAATATGCCCATTTCCTCTGACTCAGTAAGCTAAAGAATTCTGCAATCCCAAATCACTAAAAAAATGGAGAAAAGAGATGCAATGGAAAAGGTATTTTAAAAATAAAAACTTTTGCATACACATCTGAAAGCACATTAACTCCAAGTAGAGAAAGTTGTTCCTGTGGGAACTCAGAGTTTCTTGTCTTGCATGTCATATATGTCAGTAATATTTTTATTACTTTTGCCAGGCTATGACTTCTCCAAGATAGTATCTGAATTGTAGCCAAATTTTTATAGCAAGTATAGTAGTTGGCGGAACGTAATCGACACACCACTATTTAGTAAATTGGATTGAATTCAGTCAATACTGGTGTCACTATCCAACCAGTCAGCAAGGACTTGGAGCTTATAGTAGGCAAAACAAAGAAACTTGCTGTTTCTGTGACTAAGTTTTTTTTTTTTTTTTAATAAGCTGGTTATCTAGTTTTTAATTAAAGCTGATATTGGCATTTTCTAAGCATATTAATGAACTGTTAACTGATTCCACATTTCTATTCAACCCCAAAGGAAACTGGGTACCTATTATATAGTCATCTTCAACATTCCAGTACCCTCCTTTCCCATAGCATAAAATAAGCTATCCCTACAGAGACTATTTGTGAATATACTTTGTTTTAATGGCACATCTGTCTTGCAAGTCAATGTTATGGGTGCTGTATTTTAGAGAGGCATTGACCTCCAAATGTTTCCAGAGCACTAGACACTCAGCAGCCACTTTCTTGGTGCTGTAGCGTGTGATGCACTAAAAGAAAAAAAAATAATTGCAAGGTGAAATCATATTCAAACAAACAAGACTAGGAACACAAAGTAACTAAATAAAGGCACTTAACAAAAGAATTCAGAAGAAGTCTTGTGAGGCAGATGAAGTGCTCTGTGTCATGATTAAGAGGTGAATTCAAAGTGGACCCCTGAATCAGGATAGAGAGGATTTAAATTAGGCTCTTTGTGTACTGATGTGCAGGTCCTCTCCCCTGTGGCTGCTACTCTGAACGACAGGTCAGAAATAGGCTGGATTGACCGAAGCCAGCCGTGAACCACTTGGAGTGAGAACAAAGAGAAAGAAAATAGAAATGATGCAGAAATGCTGTCAGTGTAATTGGTAAAACCTTGAAAGAGAAGAGCCACTGCACCAATGTAATGACACAAAGAAATAGTTTCCTCTGATAATGCATTGCCTGCCCCAAAGTAAACAATGCTATGGAGTGGAACACAGTCCATCCATAAGCCCTAGTGATCAAAAGCATCAGTAGCAGTCCTTGGAATACAGGAGAGTTATGTGGCTCGTCACAGTCAGCCTCCCCTCAGTCCCCCATTATATATGGTGTGTGTGTATGTGCACACTTACACACACACACACACTTTCTCTCAGGGCTGGTTTGTTATAAATTTAAAAATACATGATGTTTAAATAAGATCATTTACCAATTCAACTAATATGTTCAGCAAATTCTTTAAAATCTGGACAATGTATAACCAGATTACGGATGGATAATCTGGATGGGTGGCATCCCAGATTTTATTTACCCATTTTATTGTGATATAACAAAATTCTTCTGCTTTTAAAATTTCATTTACAAAAAATAAAAATATGAAGCAGCATCATTTTCTTAAGCATATGAAATATTTTTTCTCAAAATCAGGAGTAGCATAAAAATGATCTACATTTATATTAATAGATAAAATATTACTCCTGGGAGTTTATGTTTATTTTTAAATTTATTTTTTATATTACAACAATCATGCACATAATTTTCATGTATTTTCTAGAAGTTTGTAACACAAATAGTATCCTCTCTACTTTTTTTCTGTTCATCAAACTCCTCCCCAAAAATGTTTTAATTTTTTTTGCTGTTTATTTTTATATCTATTGCAATATGTAAAAATAATTGGCTATTAATTACTATTGGCTAATAATTACTATTTCTTCCATCACCATTTTAAATATTTACTTTCATTACAGTAATTAAATCCACCCTGCCTCAGACACACACATGCACGTATACATGTACACACACACACACACACACACACACAGTTTCCTTCCCCACATCCTCTCAATGTAGTTATAATGTTATTTTTTAAATGAAAGTCAGGGCTTATACTATTTAATATGACTTGGAATGATTGAATTCCTTCTCGTTTACATTTTCTCCACATATAAGAAAAACAATTAATAATTGCCCTTTTCCCATTATTTTCCCAGTTTTCTTTGGAGTCATTACTTTTGTAAGAATGTTCCAACAGATCTTTCAATAAATTGGGTAAATTTATCAATTTGCCTATTAGTAAATTATCCACTTGACCAGACAGAATTCCTTGTGTGTATGATTGCCGTAGGAAGACCTTCACACTGTGGCTCTCCATCCTCCTGCTCACTGACTACTTCCTAGGCATCTGACACCCTGTATGGTAGTCAGACTGCAGCTCCATTGCTTAGTCTTTGGATCCTCATTTTGTTGGATCTCATGTTCTTGTTTTTTGTTTCCTCCCTTGTTTTGCTGAGATGTATCCTATGGTAGTTTCCAAAAAGGAAGGTGAAGAGAGGCAAATTCTTGTGAACTTGTATACCTAGAAATGAATTTATTTTCACCTCACACTCCATTGATAATTTACCTGTGTATAGAATTCTGGGTTGAAAATACTTTCCCTAAGACTATAAAACAATTGCTTCTCATATTATATAACATCCAATATTTCTATTAGAAAACCAGATGGTAGTTGGATTCCATTTCATTATATTTGGTCAATGTGTTATTATTGATGATAATTGTTTTTCTTACAGCAAAAGCGTCTAAGAATATCCCTCCTTTTAGATTTCTTGATAGATGTAAGGTTTTGGCTGTTCTTTTGGTTTCATTTATTCGTTTGGCATGTAATAGGTGCTTTCAATCTGAAGATGTGTGCTCTTCAGCTCTGGAAATTTCCTTATAATTTTTTTGATAATTTTCCATATTTGATGCTACATTTTTAATAAGCTCCCAGGTAAAGCCAATACTCCTAGTCCATGGACCACACTCGGGGAAGCAAGTTTGTAGAAATTAAAGCAATAGGTATATATGAGCCACTGCCAGATTCCTAAGAAATTAGGATATAACCTGATGATTGCAAGGTCAGTGTGAGCTAGAATCATTTTCTATTAACTATATATTTATAGTCCCTGAAACAAAGCCTTACTCTAAATAAGAGCTCAATAAATATTTGTTGAGTCAGATTGAATTTAAATGAAATCTTGCTGGCCTTTTATTTCTAGTTACCATCTCAGCTAAATTGATTAAGAGTCTTCTTTACATATGGGCTGATGGTTTCAGAGTGTGACTGCTAGAATCATGCTTTCAGGTTCTTTCTGTTCATACACACAAGAAATGTCTCAATATTTTTGCCAAGCAGCATTTAGCAGCATTTAAACCGAACTCTTGACAGTTTGTTTATATTAGAAATAACTAACGTTACTACTTTCCTAAATAATAACGTAGGTAAATCACAAGAATTACTTTCTATTCACAAGAGCTTTTGTGTCTCTTCATGAAGCGCTTTTCCTCCCTAAATCACAAGAGCTATTTATTCTTTTTTTTATCTTATTTCTCTCATTTTTACAAATTCCTTATTGGAAAGAACCACCTTATTGATAATCCACAGCATTCTGTATTAAACTAATACTTCTCAATCAAAGAATTAATTACAAAATTTCTTTTTTTTTGGAGACAGAGTCTCACTCTGTCAGCCAGGCTGGAGTGTTGTGGCGCAATCTTGGCTCACTGCAACCTCTGCCTCCTGAATTTAAGCAATTCTTCTGCCTCAGCCTCCCAAGTAGCTGAGATTACAGGTGTGCACCACCATGCCCAGCTAATTTTTGTGTTTTTACTACAGGCATTGTCTCACCATGTTGGCCAGGCTGGTCTCAAACTCCCAGCGTCAGGTGATGTACCTGCCCTGGCCTCCCAAAGTGCTGGAATTATAGGCATGAGCCACCATGCCCAGCCCATTACACAATATCTTATAAATGCTAGAATCTTCTTAGAATTTTTATATAATGGAAAAGTACCCTGAGTTTATCATAACAGCCTAGATTAAAAGCCAAGCTCTCTCATGCTTCAGCAGGGTAGACCCACACATCAAGTGACAATCATCCCAACCCACATTTAGGCCCCCATGCCAAACTCAAATAACCACGCGAAGTTGTTCCAAGAGTCAGTGAATCCATACTTGTAAAGAGAACCAAACACAACAATAGGCACAAGAGTCAGTGCTTTGTATTTTTAACTTCCAAAGTACTTTCACATTCCTTATCCTGTTTGAATGTCCCTAAAAGCACTTTATAGTGACAATGTAAGATAAGAGATATTATGAGCATCATATCTTTATTCTGAAGCTCTAAAAAGCTGAGGACTAAGGATATATCCTTAATTTTATTATTATTTTGGTGGATTTTTTTGCAACAATAAGCAATGTCTTGTAATTGTTTTTCACAGGTTATTTTTTAAACGCCTTTCTTGAGTGCCATAATGTCTAAAGTCACTAAAAAAACAAACTGCTGTGCTCTAAAAAAAAAAATGCCCACCAAGACAAAAATTGCTTGTCAGTTTGTTCTCTGTCATTGATATCTATTGCCATGCCTTTTGCCAATAATCTATTAGTATGTGATATGCCAATGATTAATAAATGTTAGTGATTTGATGTCATTTCAAAACTGCATCTTTACACTCTCACACACCCACTCAAGAAGACATTATATTCACACACATACAATCTGTTAAACTGCTTTCAGACCTGAGATAGTAGTACCTGCAACAGTGAGAGAGCTACAATTAATTACAACACTATTTCTTTAAAATATTTTCCAGGACACCTAAGTTTTTGAACGTTAGTGTGAGGATGATATAAATTAGGTATCCTTTTCTTATGAAATTTTGTCCTCGAGTTTTTAAAATTTCTGTCAAGAAATATGGTAAAAGGAATTATAACCCATTTCATAGCACTCCTTACATATGTAATTAGAGAATATAAAATAACTATTCTGCAGCAATAATAGTCTGACAACTCAGGATAAGCATATTGGTCATTTCTGATCAACTGTGTAGTATTTAATATTTTGATCATAGGAAGGCTATAGGACATTCCTCTCTCTTAATGGAAACTACAACTTACTATGCATGCCTCCTTCCTATTCCTGTATAATGCATCCTCCGCATATATTGTGAAGCTAAAACCTGACATGAAAGTTTATGACAGAGTAAGATTGTAAAAATGTATTTTTTATTTGAGACAATTTTGCTATAAAAGCACATTTCAGTCCTTTAAAATAACAGTCGACAAGATTTACTGTATCAAATGTAAGTTTCACACCTCAGTCAGTGGTAGGTTTCAAACAAACCCCAGCAACTGAGCTGAAATTGGCTTTTAAAATCTTTAAGTTAGTTTGTTCCTAGATGAAGATCATTTTTTTTTAACTTGAAAAATCACACTTATCCTGCAGCTTGCAAATTCTTTGGTGTGCATTTATTCATTTTATTATCCTTTTCTTATTGACAGAGACAGGAGCCATGTCAGTGCCATATTAATCCAGAAACTAAAAATAAGTAGGCAATATTGTGTATATTAATGCAAGGTGGCGGCTCTCATTTTTTTTCCATCCCAACCTATTTTCCATTTGAACCGATTTGTACAAAATGTATTTAAAAATCAGAAACTTAAAGACAACCAATTTTCAACTCATTGACCTATAAATTTGCCTGTGATTGCAGTGCACTCCTGCTGTAGCAGCGAGAATAGGAGTGGGTGTCTGAAACTGCAGATCTCTGGGGGAAGGCATAATCACATGCTAGAAATACTCCCAGGCCTTTTAATGTCCAGGGTAGAAATTAGAGGACATCTAGCCAGTTCATGAGTCCCGAAAGAAGGGAGAAATGAGTGCCGATAACCGTAATGTCTCCATCCGTGGGAAGACTGTCTAGTTCCTGGTAAGAATTTCAAGCTTAGTGTTTCCTAAATAGCTTGCTCTTTCACTCTCTTGTTGTTCAACTAAGCAGAGGAAGGAAGAAAGGAAAGAAAAAGGGAAAGAGGGAAGGAGGAAAGAAAGGAAGGTAGAAGGTAAGGAGGGAAGGGGGGAGGGAAGGAGGGAGGGAAGGAGGAAAGGAGAAAATTAAGCAGGGACAATTCTAACAGATTTGACCTTAGGTTTGTTTTATCTGTCATGAATATTCGGCCTTAATATTCATTTCCTTTGTGAATTCATCTCTAATAATGACCAACATTTGTATAATACTATTAACATTCCAAAGGGTTTATACCAATATTATAAACACACACACACATACATATATACATATAATACACACATAATATTGGCATGATAAAAAATTTTTGAGACAGGAATATAACTCCATCATACAGATCCCAAAGCTGAGCTTTGAAGAAGTTATTTAAACAAAGTTCCTGAGATGGCAATTAAAATCTACTTTTTCAAACTTCAAAGCCCAGTGCTCTTTTGCCTATAGTAAGTTGATACTTTCAATCATTGAAATATCTGTTTGTTTCTGTATATTTTCTATAATTTTTGTAAAAAATTGTCTGTACTTTCTATAAGAAAGGAAATTTAAAATTAGGCTTCCTATGTTTCACATATTTAAAAAGACAGACCTCTAGAGAGTACCTGAATAAAATACTAAAGTAGAATAGTCTCTATGTAAAAGTACACAGAAGATTGAGGCCAAATGGCCTCTAATGGCCTTTTATCCTATAATAACAGGTCCACTTACATGTAAAGAACTGGGATATAGATGGAGATAAAGAACGTCAGACACTTTCTCTTACATCTTATTTCTGTGCCCTTTGGACTTGTCATTTGCGTACTCCCTTGGCAAAATGTGTGACTCAGATAGCCACTGATTATTCCTAACAGACCCCAATAGCAAACTACGCAATGTCTATGAGCAATAAAATGAATGGATTGTTTTTCAGATGAACAAGATAAAATATAGCAATTTTTAAAATCTTCAACCATACACAGCAATATAGGTGAATTTCTGAAAGGTAATATTTAGAAAAAAAAAAAAAAAAAGGCCAGACACAAAAAAGTGCATACTGTTTTATGAAACTTATATAAGATACAATGCAGTAGAACAGTCTGAGGTTAGAAGTTAGAGGTTATACGCAGTTACCCTTAAGGGGATTAGCAACTTGGAGTACAGGGGAAATATCAGGGGTACTGGAAATGGTATGTCTTTATTTGGGTGCACAGGTGTGCTAATTTGTGAAAAATTTTGAAGCCAAATTATGATATGTGACCTTTCCTGTGCATATAATATACTTCAATAAAATGTTTGAGGGGAAAATGCAACAGGATCCTAAGATTAAGATTGCATTTGTATTTATCATGGATACCTTGTAGCTACTAACTCCAAGCTCTCTGAGGCAGAATAGCATTGGAAAAGCATGGGCATTAGATTCAGATGCCTGAGTTGGAGCTCTCCATTCCACTGTGAAATTTAATAGCAGTGTGTTTTAGGGGAAGTTTCTTAAGCCTTGGTTTCCCCAGTAAAATTCTTACGGATTTGTTGCCTGAACTAATTCACAGGGTTTCATAAAGCACAAGTGAGAACACTAAACTGAGAGACCACAGCAAATTTATGGCATTATTTTTCACTGTCCTTACACATCTTGAGCAAGTGACATCTCAGAAAAAAAAGTCAAAGTTTTAATTAATATTTCCATATAATCACCAACCCTCCAATGTTCAGTTCCTTCACATAATAGATATTATTCCTCACTCTATGTAAAGTCCAACTGGAGGTTCCTGGTTTAACTGCCTTCAGTGATTCTGTCCTTATCTAGGTTTTTGGGCTCCTTTCCCTTTGCGTTGTACTTGAGAAAAGAAGACACAGATAAAATGTTCCTATTTCATAACCACTTAGTCCTGAAGAAGTTCATATCATTCCCACTTGCATTCATTAGATGGAGAAGTAGCCACACCACCTCACCTAGTGGCAATCAACGTAAGGAAAGAATGAATCTTTATCAGTCCATTAGGCACGTCTGCCACATTGCCCTTTTGTTCTCTTCCACAAACCACATATCAATTTTTGAGGCTCTGTCAGTTGAGCATTTCACACTAAAATTCACAGAAACACAGATCATTTTTTCTACAAACATATGAAACTTTCTGGAATAAATCTTCCGCACAGTTTACTTTAAACTCAATCTGAATACCAGGGATCTGTTCACTAGTTCTATGAGATCCCTTACATTCATGAACAAACATGAGTTAGGCCAAAATCCCAATGCCCAAGTGTCAGTTCATATCAATCTGAATTGACCAGTCTCCACTGCTTGCTTAAGGCGAGGCACATCTTCGTAGAGTAGAAAGTAGCCAGCGCTGACAACTGATGTCATGATCTATCTTCTCAATGTATAAACAAATGAAATGTCAATACTTTAGAGAAAATCCTTATGTAAGACTTTTTAAAATGTCATAAATTTAATTTGCTAACACTTAATATTAAACACTATGCTTAACAACTTTATGAATGAAAGCTTTACTTTTATCATGGAAGATTTACATTGCATATGTGACTTATTCCAAATCACGAAATTGGAACCAAAACTTGGGGCTCAGTATTACTACTCTGATATGTACTTTACTTCTCATTAAAGAGGAATAACGTCATAAAACAAAACCTAAATGATGTTTGTGTATAGGGTACCTTAACGGTCAAATTTAAGACAAGAGTTAATAAATCCAGTGTGCTATTTTACTGCTTAAATTGGTTGCTATGCCTCTTGATGGTTAACCCAAGTAGTGCCAGAAACTTTAATTACCTCAGTATTCAGCATAAATTGCATATATTCCTCATTTTCAAGTACTTGCAGACTTAAGTTTGCAAGACATAAGGCAAAAGGTATAACTTTGGAGAGTTTCTGTCACATAGCCTTTTGCTCCCAGGAAGTGGTTATTTGAATAGTCCTGTTTCCATGTATATATATAAATGTATATATGTAGGTCTCTCAAGCCTGAAATGAATTTTCAAGACTCAATGTCTTTATGCTAAGTACTCAGCATTCCAAAAACTATTGCTTCTGAAAGTGTGTATAGGGTCGGGAATGAAGTGTTCTATTTTTACAGTGAAATGCAGATTTTTCTATTAAAAAGTAAAGCTTTCATTTCCAGTGTTATAAAGGACAGTATTTGAGTTTTGGTGAATTAATTTAGGAAGCTACAGAAGTTCTATATAAGAATTTTCTCCAGGTTATGTATTTACATTTGACTTTATATTTGAACATTATTAATAATGTCCAATACTTGGCTCTGGGTATTTGGATCAAATAAATATTAGTGGCTAATATTTAAATGATCAATTTTTGTTGCACTGTTTTCAATTTTGTTTCAAAACTTATACAATTTCAGATATCAATTATTAAAATACATTGATATTACTTTTTCATTTATCTCAGTGTCTCAACACTTTCACATTTTTTTTTTTACTGATACATAATAGATGTACAAAGTTTAGGGGTACATGTGATAATTTTAAACATTCTAATAATCAAATCAGGGTAACTAGGATATCCATCACCTTAAACTTATCTTTTCTTTATGCTAAGAACATTTGAATTATTCTTTTCTAGTTATTTTTAAATGTATAGTTGGTTAATGTTAACTGTACTCAATGTACTCAATCTACTGATCTACTGAACACCAGGTCTTATATATATAGAATGCATATATATGGAAACAGGACTATTAAAAACCACTTACTGGGAACAAAAGGCTAGATGATGAAAACTGTCCGAAGTGATATCTTATGCCTTGTGTTTTGCAAACTTAAGTCTGCAAGACTTCTGTCTGACTGTATATTTGTATCCACTAGTCAAACTCTCTTTATCCCTCTCTCCCCTCAAACTTTCCAGCCTCTTGTAACCACTGATCTACTCTCTTATCTTCCTGAGTTCCCTTTTTTAGCTCCCCTGTATAAATGAAAATATGCTACATTTTTCTTTCTGTGATGGGATTTTTTCACTTAACAAAATGACCTCCAGTTCCACCCATGTACTGCAAATGACAAGATCTCACTCTTTTTTATGGCTGCATAATATTCTATTTTGTATATACACCACATTTTCTTTATCCATTTATCCATTGATGGACAGGTTGATTCCATATTTTGTCTATTGTGAATAGTACTGAAACAAAATGGGAGTGCAAATATGTCTTCATTACACTGATTCTTTCTTTTGGATATATACCCAGTAGTGGTAGGTCATGTGATAGTTCTATTTTTTAGCTTTTTGGCGAACCTCTATACTGTTTTCCATAGTTGCTATACTAATTTACATTCCTACCAACAACACAGAAAGGTTTTCTTTTCTCTGCGTCCTATTAAGCACCCATTCTTCTCAGTCATTTTTATAAAAGCCAGTTTAATTGGGATGAGATAATATTATATTATGATTTTGGTACGATGTTATGGTGAGATACAATTTTGGTTTGCATTTCTCTGATGACTAGTGATATTGAACATTGTTTTATACACCTGTTGGCCATTTGTATTTCTTCTTTTGACAAATGTAATTCAGATCATTTGCCCATTTTTAAATTGAAGGGTTTGTTTTTTGTTTTTTTTTTCTATTGAGTTGTTTCAGCTCCTTATGGATTCTGATTATTAATCCCTTGCAAATGTCTCCTCCCATTCTGTGGACGGTCTATTCACTTTGCTGACTGTTTCCTCTGCTATGCAAAAGTTTTTAGCTTGGTATAATCCCACTTTAATATTTTTGCTTTTGTGGCCTGTATTTTTGAGGTCCTACATAAAAAATTGTGGCTCAGATCATGTCCGGAAAGGTTTTCTCAATGTTTTCTTCTAGTAGTTGCAAAGTTTCAGGTCTTAGAGTTAAGCCTTTAATCCATTTTGATTTTATTTTTGTATATGGTGAAAGATAGGGGTCTAGTTTCATTCTCCTGCATATGGTTATCTAGTTTTCCCAGTACCACTTATTTAAGAGAGTGCTCTTTTCCCCATTGTATGTTCTTGGCACCTTTGTTGCAAATTAATTGGCTATAAATATGTGGATTTGTATCCGGATTTCCTGTTCTATTCCATTGTTCTATGTCTCAGTTTTTATGCCAGTACCATGCTGATTTAGTTACTGTAGCTCTGCAGCATATTTTGAAGCCAGGTAGTGTGATGCCTCCAATTTTGTTGTTTTTGCCCAGGTCTTTTCTCTAAGGTCCTCTGTGGTTCCATATATCTTGGCCTTTTGGCTAATACCCAGTGTCATAACTGCTCTTATCAGTTTAATACTTTTTAAAAATTCCATGTCTTCCTTAATACAGAAAACAAAGTGGGTATATAAGAAGAGAATATATTTCTGAATAAAAATAGGATGTAAAGAATTGTTTTTGTGTTTCATCTAGATTTAAATGGTGTTTCAAAAAGTCATTTCAAATGAGAATAGATGTGTATTATGTAATACAGGACATTATGGGCTTAGGATCTTCAGTATTTCTCTAACAAGTTTGTAGACTCCATGGTCCTAAGTACAATAATTACATAGTAAGCTCCATGAGCACCTTGCCTGTTTCATCTGCATTAATTAATATACGCCTATCACCTAGCACAATGCTTAGCATATAATATATTATTAGAAATTAATGAAGTATGGGAAGTAGTAATTCTATCTCTTGTCCAGTCCTGACCTGTAACCCTGTAGACCCTTCAGTCAACTTTATAGTTAAGTCAAATAGGCAATTACCCTGAAAGTTCTTTAAATGGCTCCCAAAACTCCTAATGTCCCAAACTATACTTTTTTCTCTGAAATTCCACTTCTAAGTCTCCTTCATTTAGCTAAAAATGTCACTCTTCTTTAAATGCAAAATAAAAATATATAAACGTAGAGATCCAATGACATGTAAGTTATTTTAAATCATTTACACATATGATAAATTAATATCATATTTTCTTTTCCCCCAGTGGATTTTTGGTTGGAAACAAGGAGTCATTCTCTCATCTCTGGACATCTGAAGTAGGTTGAGAAAAATGTGTCAGTAGGATGAGTTTAATGAGGGAGAAACACCAAGAAAACATTTGCTTATCTCATACTGTTGCTTATGGGTGACATAATACTAAAAACATAGATATAAGCTGTTTAACACCAGGACTTGTACATGATGAAAATCATATCTACAGATGAGAACTAGTTAAACAGCTAGTCATTGGTAAAGCTAACATTAGCTTTTGGAAAATCTGATTTTTGGTTTGGTACTCTTCAGAAATTTGACCCCTTATTTACAAAAGCTAATTCTACTTTGGAGTAAACTAAATCCTACACAACATTTTGAAAATTTTAAATATCTTTATAAATCTCAACAAATTTCCTGTCTCTGTAATTTTGTATTGTAAACACAAACAACTACTTAGACTTCCTTAGAGGGATTTAATTATATGATGAGGTTTGGCTGTGTTGGTTTGACTGTGTCCCTACCCAAATCTCATCTTGAATTGTAGCTCCCATAATCCCCACATGTCATAGTAGGGACCCAGTGGAAGGTAACTGAACAATGGGTCAGGTTTTTCCCATGCTGTTCTCATAATACTAAATAAGTCTCACGAGATCTGATGGTTTTATAAAGGGCAGTTCCCCTGCACATGGTCTCTTGCCTGCTGCCATGTAAGATGTGCCTTTGCTCCTCCTTCACTTTCTGCCGTGATTGTGAGGCTTCCCCAGCCATGTGGAACTGAGTCTATTAAATCACTTTTTCTTTATAAATTACCCAGTCTGGGGTATTTCATCATAGCAGTATGAAAATGAACTAATACACTATGATTAAATATGAAGACTTATGGTTATACAATTAGAAGCTAGTTTAAAAATATTCTTCATCACTTCCAAATTTGGAAACATTTTACTTAACCTGTTCCTTTAAGTAATCATTGGGATTCATGACTTAGGTGAAAAAATCACATATTGCTGCAAATATAAAAATTTTTTTTCAAAGATTTACTCAATAAAGAAATTGTACCTATATTTTTTAAAGTACATATACCATGTGGAATAGGAGAATTCTGAGGTCAAGAGAGCTAAGATGCGGCCGGGCGCGGTGGCTCAAGCCTGTAATCCCAGCACTTTGGGAGGCCGAGACAGGCGGATCATGAGGTCAGGAGATCGAGACCATCCTGGCTAACCTGGTGAAACCCCGTCTCTACTAAAAAACACAAAAAGCTAGCCGGGCAAGGTGGCGGGCGCCTGTAGTCCCAGCTACTGGGGAGGCTGAGGCAGGAGAATGGCGTGAACCTGGGGAGGCGGAGCTTGCAGTGAGCTGAGATCCGGCCACTGCACCCAGCCTGGGTGACAGAGCGAGACTCCGTCTCAAAAAAAAAAAAAAAAAAAAGAGAGAGAGCTAAGATTCAGTAATCAGACAATTAGGGTTCCCCAGAGAAACAGAATCAATAGGATGAATAGATACAAAAAGATATTTGTTATAAGGAATTGGCTCACATGATTATGAAGGCAGACACATCACAAGATCTTCAGGATTATTCAGCTAGCTGAAGACCCAGGAAAGCCAATGATTTCACTACAGTTGAATTTGGAACACCTGAAAATCAGGAAGGCCAATGATATTGCTTCTGTCTAAAGTCTGAAAGGCTGAAGACCCAGTGAGAGTCAATGTTTCGGTTTGAGTACAAAGACAGGAAAAATATGATTTTTCATTTTGAACGCCATTAGGCAGAAGAATTGCCTCTTATTCAGGGAGGGCTAGTCTTTTTATTTTATTCAATTCTGCAAGAAATTAGACGAGGTCCACCCACATTATTGAGGGTAATCTATTTTACTCTGTCTGCCAATTTAAATGTTAATATTGTCAAAAAAACAACCTCACAGAAACAACCAGAATGACATTTGACCAAATATCAAGGCATCCCATGGTCCAGGCAAGCCGACACATAAAATTAATCATAGGTAGGCAGGTTTCATTATGTACAATGCCTGGGTATTCCCAAATACCTTGTTGCATCCATTTTTAAAGAAAATATAAAAGTGCAAGAAGTTAAAGAAGATGAAACAATTCTACAACTGGCATTAAAACATATACAGAGACATATATGGAAACCGAATGTTCTGGGATAAATGTCAGAAATTACTTTAAAGGGATCAATAGTGCTGCTAAAAAAGACATACCATAAATGGAAGCTAAGGCAGGAAACAAAATCCTTACCACTGGAGAGAAATGCCTTACCAGACACAGTTTAGTGAATATTTTACAAAATGGCCTTGACCCAACCAGCTGTGTCGATGCATCTACTATGTCCACAGAATAGGAGGACTATGTATAAAAACAAAAAAGTTGTCCCATTCAAGTCTGTGCTTTACTAGACCTA
Source organism: Piliocolobus tephrosceles (assembly GCF_002776525.5). Lineage (NCBI taxonomy): Eukaryota > Metazoa > Chordata > Mammalia > Primates > Cercopithecidae > Piliocolobus > Piliocolobus tephrosceles. The sequence continues at coordinate 94,164,032 of NC_045447.1, read as the reverse complement.
AGCAACTCGGCTCTATGACATCTTTAACAGAGCAGAATAGGGAGAAAAGAACTAGCTCTAAAGATGATTCCCAAGCCCTGTAAAATTGAGAAATCATTGGACAGTAGAATTGGAGAGTAGCATAAATAATGGGAAGCAAGATTGTTGTGTCTTAGAAAAAGGAAGCAAAGGGCAGCTGTGTCAATGGGAGCTGCCCCTCTACGATAACTAGGAACACTATTAGAGAGTCCCTGTGACATCCCGAATCAGTTGGCAGGGACAGGAGCATTTCTTTGGAACAGGTGATCTATTAAAATTTTTTGGAACAAAATAGTCTACTAATAAGTTAATTTTCATATTGTTTTTTTCCTCTAGATTCATAAAAATGTATGAAATGTCTCCCTATAGTGCTCTATCTCTTACTCTTTCCCCTCCAGGGCTAGAGTCAGCCCCATGCTTTCTCATTTTTAGCTCTCCATAAAGCAAGGGGTATAGCAAATGGCATTTTTTTTTTTTTTTTGCATTTCTCTGAAAGACAACGGATTGTGGAGCATACTGAAGACTATTCCTAAATGGTTGTTTGTGTTTGGTGGTCATGGCTATTCAGAAAATATCAGAGGAGGACAAATGATAGTGCATTGCAGCCAGCTTTGACTGGCTTGCAAGAGTCAGTTGTTCATTTTTCAGGAATTCCATGTTGTTAAACACAGATATTATTAAAATTTAAATTACATAAACACACTCTGAAATAAATTATGTTAAATACAAACTCATCAGTTCCTAATTATTTTATTATAGTTTACTATTGTCTATGCTCTTGAGATTATTTCCCTGTGTTGAATTGGTGTGGCAGAAATACTATATAAGAAGTGCTACTGAGCATACCTTCCCAACTGTGTCTTTACTGACATCACATTGGTGACAGAACCACAATGTTGGCCACGTTGGGAGCGTTCACATCACAGAAATGGGTAAACAAAATTCTGGCTTTATTTTTCAGTGAGATGGCTGCTAAACATTTACCAGAACACCAATGGGTTGAAGATGTGCATGTTAAAGTCCAGTGAGAATGATCTGATCCTAAGTTAGTGTGAAGTCACTGAGGAGTAAGAAAAGAAAGAAGGTTACAACTTGAACTGAGCACCCATGAGATAGCAGGATTCCAAAATAAGTCGTGTCCATGGAAAGTGGATTCTAAATCATGATTATTTTAGAAACCCTTGCACTTTTGAAGGGACCATTCCAGTCTGATCAAACAGTATTGTCAGTGGTGGCCTTTGCAATTAAGAACCAAGCTTTTCCTCACTTTTTCTATGGGAGGAGAAGTTTCTGATTTCTTCTGCAAAGTAAAAGAAATGGTTTCCCACAATTGGCTTATACTATACGTTTGCCAAACTTGGTGGTTTGTATCTGTACCTAAACTAAAATTTATAGAAAAAAAAACCCTTGAAATCTGTGACATTACCTGGACCCTGTAATGTGTTGTGAAATGAATCATACTTGTTACATTACAGAGAAAAATACCTCGCCGGAAAAAAAAAGACGTGGTGAAAATATATTTATCATAAATTATATTTGCTTCTAGGTTTTCTGTAGACTAAATAATTGGAATATATTTACTGTCATAGAATAAATAGAAGTGTGACTAATGTTTTAAATGCATCCATTGTATCCTCCAGGGTCTTATTAGAAAAATGAAACCATTTTACACGCCTTGTCCACTCCACCATTGATGGGCACCTTGGTTGATTCTAAGCCTTTGCTGTGGTGAACAGTGCTGTAATGAGTGCACAAATGCCAGTGCCCTTTTGTACAAAAATTTACTTTCTTTTGGATATATATCCATGAAAAAAGAACAAAATCGTGTCCTTTACAGCAACATGGATGCAACTAGATGCCATTATTCTAAGTGCATTAACACAGAAATGAAAACCAAACACTGCCTGTTCTCACTTATAAGTGAGAGTTAAACATTGGGAACTCATGGACATAAAGATGGCAACAATAGACATTGGAGAGTACCAGATGGGGGAGGGAGAGAAAAGAGCAAAGGTTGAAAGACTAACTCTTGAGTACTATGCCCACTATCTGGGTGATGAGATCATTCGTATCCAAATGTACTCAGCATCACGCAAGCTACTCATGTAACCAACCTGCACATGTACCCATTGAATCAAAAATAAAAGCTGAAATTATGTTTAAAAACAAAGAAATGTATGTAGCTGATTCCAGAACCCGTTATGTTTCACAGTAACAATACCCTTCCCCCATGCTGCCAACATCTCTTAGTTATTGTGAGGTTTAAAGATTATTTTTCCATGTGACGTTAGGAGGAGAATTTATGAAGAGGATGGATAGGGGCATCAACGCTGTCCCAAGAGTCCTAATACCCTCCTACCTCAGAAAAACTCTAAGGATGGATGAGATATCCCAGTTAGTCAATACAGCTAATAAGCTGGAAAAATGAGGATATTGAAATTATTGGGAATTTGTTGGCACCCACTGATTAGTGACTGAGTCATGAAAAAAACTGCTATCCATTGTATCCTTCAGGGTCTAATCAGAAAAATAAAACCATTTTACACGCTAAAATAAAAGAAATGCAGAGTACAAGATTGCTTACACAGGAGGAGCTATGAGACCAAACAAAGGATGGTGAGACAACTCAGCGGTTATTAACAACAGAAAGCCACTACTCTCCTAGTCCGGAGAGTCGAAAGGCACGGGTGATGACACAAAAGCCCAGAGGCCAGAATCACCTGGCTGCTAGGCCTTTCACATAGGAGCTAGAGCCCTAGAATTGATGATATTAGTGACACAAATGCCACCAAGACAGAGAGAAAAACAGAAAATATGTTGGCTTCACCTGTCCTCTTGCCCCACAATCTGACACCAGAGATTCCCACAGGCTAAACCTACCACAAGCCAGTGAACAGTGGGCCCTTAGACATGCAGCTTCCAGGGGTCAGTAAAGCAAGAAAACAAAAAGGAGTCCGGGCGCAGTGGCTCACGCCTGTAATCCCAGCACTTTCAGAGGCCTAGGTAGATGGATGGCTTGAAAGTCAGGAGTTTGAGACTGGTCTGGGTAACATGGCAAAACCCTGTATCTACAAAAAATAAAATAAAAAAAATAGCCAGGCATGGTGGTGCGCGTTTGTAGTTCCTGCTCCTCAGGAGGCTGAGGTAGGAGAATCACCTGAGTCCAGGAAGTCGAGGCTGCAATGAGCTGTGATCGCACCACTGTACTCCAGCTTGAGCAACAGGAGTGAGACCCCATCTCCCCCCCACCAAAAAAAAAGAAAGAAAGAAAAAAAAGAAAAGCAATAGATCTGAGGAAAAAACAGATGCAGGACCCAGCCTATTCGTAAACTCCAAAATATCTATATCTATATCTGTATCTAGAGAGAGAGAGAGAGAATGATTTCTGCAGTGCCCATTAAGGTTAGGATGCAAGGGCAGAAAAAAGAAAGAATTTATTTTTAGCCCATATATATTATCTGAGTGGACAATTGATAAATGAATTAGAAGTTTACACACTTCTAATTCACACTATTCAATTGAAGGAGGCAAAAGAAGACTGAATGAACTGTACTAAATAACTGAGAGCTGGCTGTCCTTGCAAAGTGCTTTTATTATCCTACATGTAATCCTTGCATTCTACAAAATAGCTGGATGTAACATATTGATATTATTGCCACTCCCCTACCATATTCTCTCTCTGTATCACAAAAATAGTCTATCAGAAAATATACAATATTAACCAAGACTTGGTTTTATCATTTCTAAAGTTACTTTTCTTTTGTTTATATCCTCTTTATAAAGGTATTCTTAGAGTCTTCTTTGTTACCATGAATTACACCAAGGGAATCACCTTTCTTTCCTTCTTGAACATATTATTTCATAAGAAATGTGTTAGGTTGCTTACATACACAGGTAGAGCTCTTTCAAAACAGAAAGCTCATCTATTTTGCTTGCTTTCCAGACACTATCTGTCTATTACAGTTAAGCACACATATTTGTTCTAGAAAGTTGGCAACTCAAAAACACAAAAAGGCCTTATAATATTCAAATAACTTTTAAACTGTTTTAAAGACAATCTTGCTTGAAAAGTTAGAGTATTAAAAAAATCAAATCAAACACGCTTTCCCAACAGTCTAATGTTTAACAGAAGAGAATATACACACTGAATTCCAGCTTAACGAGGAAAAGACAAGGAGACTTTAAAGTCAATCATATATGACAATGTTTCTTCTCAATGTGCCTGCTTTTGAACCGTTTTTCTGCTGACTACTTAAAATTTTTCTTTTTGAAGTATTTTATAATATATTAGAACCAGAGATATCGAATGTTAGTGCTAGAAGGAACTGGCTATGGTCCGTGATTCAATTCCCATATTCTTTCTGCACCATACTCTTTAAGACCATCATTGAGTTAGTCTCAGAGTTTTGAAGCTGTAGAATTCAGGGCAGTACATTACAATATGCCAATATTACTATTCTCCTGCTCTGACATTCTCTTCATTGATTGACAGATGAAGGAGAAGGAAGGGCCGTCACCATTAACTTAAAGTAAATGAAACTGGAATATTAAAATTCAGGATTATTTGAGTGACTGAATTGCCTGGCAGAATGTTCTCCAGTTAAGAGTGGGGAAAGATTAACTCTGCACATGACACCACTACTGTATTTATACAAGTCTACTGGGACAACTGTTTGCCTTGAATTGTTTTTCTTCATTCATTTCAGTCAGACAGTTGTGTTGACTGATTTTTCTTTTTGATGTATAGAATGACTATTTGACTGTATTTACCATCTAATTTCTACTAATGCACTGTAAAAACAATACATTAGTCAAATTAGATTGGCAGATATGAAAAGTTTACCCCCAAGCTAGAGATAAATATAATATTGCCTTCTATAGACATTTGTCATATGCCCCGAGTTTGGGGAAATTGTTCCAATTTCATCTATTTTGTCATATGCCTTGGCTTTAGTTCTAGAAAAGTAGAAACACTGATTCCATAATAAAAATATCTTTCAAGAACACACATAAAAATAATTTTGTGTGAATCTGAGAATCACATAATAGAGTCAGAAAAAAATATGTAAGTCTAATTTCACTGAGTTTCTTACTTACCTAGAGGTTTTGTATTAAACTTTTCAGTATTATTCCGGAAGTTCTTGAAGCACGAATATTTAAAATCTATTAATAGAAAACTCTCTTTAAAGATTTATTATTTCAGACTGGGCACGGTGGCTCACACCTGTAATCCCAGCACTTTGGGAGGCCAAAGCAAGCAGATCACCTGAGGTCAGAAGTTTGAGACCAGCCTGACCAGCATGGAGAAACTGTGTCTCTACTAAAAATACAAAGTTAGCCAGGTGTGGTGTTGCATGCCGGTAATCCCAGCTACTGAGGAGGCTGAGGCAGGAGAATCGCTTGAACCCGGGAGGTGGAGGTTGTGGTGAGCCAAGATCACGCCATCGCACCCCCACCCTGGGCAACAAGAGCGAAACTCTGTACCAAAAAAAAAAAAAAAAAAAAAGATTTATTATTTCAATATTTGCAGTTACTATGGTAGGCCACTTTTCCATGCCCCATTCCATAACTCTGTGTTCTTATTGAACATTTGAGAATTGGTGCCACAGGTAGGAAGGAGAGGCAATTTTGTATATCTGTTATTCAATAATGCTGATTTTATAGAGTATTTCCTCCATGGTTGACTAGTTCAAAACGACAAAGATGTTTGGATAGTACTCTTTGGAATTGAAAAGTTTCTTTTAGAAGTTTCCACATTCCGCTAACCAATCTGTGTTTTTGATCAAGGCAAAATTAATTCTTTTCAAAATTAGCACATTAGCTTTATTATTTTTAATAATTCTGTTAGAATTAGTATTATTTGGCAGGAATATCTAGGGAAGATGGGAAAAAAGTAACCATAAAATTCAGAGAAAAACAAAACACAATTTAAAAAATGATGAATAACGATTTGATACCAGCTCACTATGGAAAAACATACCAGAAAAGCCAGGTAAATCGTATGCCACATTTAATAATGGGCGTTAAACTTGCAAAAAGTAAAATCTGAAGAGAAGTAAACTCACTGAAGTGATACCAATGTTGTGCACGTGCTTTGCTTTTTTTTCTTTTTAACTGTATATGTTTAAGGTGTACAACATGATGTTTATGTACACATACATAGTGAAATTATTACTATAATCAATAGCATACTCATCACCTTACATAGTTACCTTTCTTCTTTTTGTGCTAGAAGCACCTAGAATCTACCTTTTTGGTAAATGCTTAGTATGCAACACAATCTTATGAACTATAGTCTTCATGCTCATATTAGATCTCTAGACTTATTTATTCTACATAACTGCAAGTTAGTACCCTTTGACCTACATAATCCCATTTCCTTTTCTTCCCCAACCCTGATAACTACCATCTCACTCTATTTCTATCTGTTCAAATTTTTTTAGATTCTACATATAAATAAGATCATACAATATTTTTCTTTTGTGTCTGACTTAGGTCACTTAGCATAATGTCCTCCAGGTTCATCCATGTTGTTGCAAATAGGAGTATCTCATATTTTAAAGCTGAATATTATTTCATTACATTTACAGTATATATGCACAATTTCTGTATCCATTCATCCATCAAGGACACTTAGGCTGTTTCCTTATCTTACCTATAGTGAATAATACTGCAATGAACACAGGAGTGCAAATATCTCTATTGAAGTGCTGATTTCAACTCCTTTGTTTCCGTACCAAGTAGAGAGATTGCCATTTTTAATAAGATAGTTCTATTTGTAATTTTTTGCAGAACCTCCATACTGTTTTCAATAATGGTTGTACTAATATACATTCCCTCCAACAGTGTACAAGTGTTCCTTTTTCTCTACTTCCTAGCCAACACTTGTTATCTCTGTCTTCTTGACAATAGCCATCCTATTGGGTGTGAGATGACATCTCACTGTAGTTCTGATTTGCATCTCCCTGTTGATTTGCAATGTTGAGCACCTATTCCTATTGGCTATTTTATGTTATCTTTGGGAAAATCTCTATTTAGGTCTTTACCCATTTTTTAATTAGGTTGATATTCTGTTTGTGTTTTCCACTATCAATCTATATCAGTTCTTAATATACTTTGCATATTAACCCCTTACTGGATATATGCTTTCCAAGTATTTTCTTTCAATCCACAGGTTTCCTTTTTATTTTTGTTGATTGTTTCCTTTACTGTGCAGAAGATTTCTAATTTGATGTAATCTCACTCATTTGTTTTTGCTTTTGTCGTCTGAACTTTGGCTGTGATATCCAAAACATTGGCAGGGCCAAAATCAAGGTGCTTATTCCCTGTGGTTTCTTCTTGGAGTTTTCCCATTTTAAATCTCATTTGGAGTTGATTTCAGTGTATGGTGTAGGGTAAGAGTCCAATTTTATTCTTCTGCATGTGGATACCCAGTTTTTCCCACTCCATTTATCTAAGAGACTATCATTTTCCCATTCTGTCTTCTTGTTGGCCTTGTTGAAAATTAGTTAAGCATATATTCTTGAGTTGATTTCTGGGCTCTCTATTCTGTTTCATTGGTCTATATGTTTGTTTTTATGCCAGGACTATATTATTTTGATTATTATAGCTTTGTAATATGATTGAAATCAAGGAGTGTGATGCCTCCAAGTCTGTTTTTCTTTCTCAAGATTGCTTTGGCTATTTCAGGTCTTTGTGGTTCTGTATAAATTTTAGAGTTTTTTTTTTTATTTCTGTGAAAAATGTCATTGGAATTTTAATAGGGATGATATTATATTTGTATATTGCTTTGGATAGTCTGGACATTTTAACAATATTAATTCTTTCAATCCATGAACATGAAATATCTTTCCATTTTTTTCTTCTTTAATTTTTTCATCAGTATTGTACAGCTTTTACTATACAGGTCTTTTATTTACTTGGTTAAATTTATTTCTAAGTACTTTATTCTTTTTGATGCTGTCATAAATGGGAATAATTCCTTGATTTCTCTTTTGAATAGCTCATTTTTGGTGTTACAAAAGCAACTATTTTTGTATGTTAATTTTGTATTCTGCTACCTTATGGAATTCATTTATTAGTTCTAACAGGCTTTTGTGGAGTCTTTAGAGTGTTCTACGTATATCATTATGTCATATGCAAACAGGGATAATTTGTATTCTTCCCTTCAAGTTTAGGTGCCTTTTATATCTTTTTCTTGTTTGATTTCTCCTGCTTGTACTTCCAGTACTATGTTTGACAGAAGTGATGATACTATGCTTGATAAAAATGATGAGTGGGCATCCTTGCCTTGCACCAAATCTTAGAGGAAAAGCTTTTGGTTTTCTCTCATTGATTATGACATTAGCTGTGGGCTTTTCATAAATATCCTGTATTATGTTGAGATTTCCTTCTACACCTAATTTTTTCAGAGTTTTTACAATGAAAGGATGTTGAACTTTATCAAATGATTTTTCTACATCTGTTGAGACTATCATGTGATTTTTATCTTTCATATTATTAATGTGGTATATCACATTGATGGATTTGCATATTTTAAATCCTACTTGCATCCCAGGGATAAATCCCACTAGGACTTTATACATAATCATATGACATGTTGTCAAATTCAGCTTGCTAGTATTTTATTGAGGATTTTTGTATCTATGCTCATTAGAGATACTGGCCTATAGTTTCTATTTTTTTTATATGTATACTTTATGTTCTAGGGTACATGTACACAATGTACAGGTTTGTTACATATGTATACATGGGCCATGTTGGTGTGCTGCACCCATTAACTCATCATTTATATTACGTATATCTCCTAATGCTATCCCTACCCCTTACCCCCTCCTGAAAACAGGCCCTGGTGTGTGATGTTCCCCTTCCTGTGTCCAAGTGATCTCATTGTTCAATTCCCACCTATAAGTGAGAACATGCAGAGTTTGGTTTTCTGTTCTTGTGATAGTTTGCTGAGAATGATGGTTTCCAGCTGCATCCATGTCCCTACAAAGGACACGAACTCATCCTTTTTCATGGCTGCATAGCATTCCATGGTGTATATGTGCCACATTTTCTTTTTTTTTTTTTCCAGACCAAATACAAAGTTTTTAATGAAATTTGAAAAGCCAGTTTTATATAAACCTTTAAACCATTCACTGCATAGAAGCTAAAAAGGATTGCATTATTGAAGATTAAAAGAGAGACTATGAAAGTGGATATTGTTAGGGAGAGCCGTTCTTCCCCATTGCCTAGAGGATGGGGTTGATGAGGCAAGAGGGTATGCAGATGCCTCTCCTTATGTGCCACATTTTCTTAATCCAGTCTGTCACTGATGGACATTTGGGTTGGTTCCAAGTCTTTGCTATTGTAAATAGTGCTGCAGTAAACATACGTATGCATGTGTCTTTAGAGCAGCACGATTTATAATCCTTTGAGTATATACCCAGTAATAGGATGGTTGGGTCAAATGGTATTTCCAGTTCTAGATCCTTGAGGAATCGCCACAATGTCTTCCACAATGGTTGAACTAGTTTACAGTCCCACCAACAGTGTAAAAGTGTTCCTATTTCTCCACATCCTCTCCAGCACCTGTTGTTTCCTCACTTTTTAATGATTGCCATTCTAAATGGTGTAAGATGGTATCTCATTGTGGTTTTGATTTGCATTTCTCTTACGGCTAGTGATGATGAGCATTTTTTCACATGTCTGTTGGCTGCATAAATGTCTTCTTTAGAGAAGTGTCTGTTCATATCCTTTGCCCACTTTTTGATGGGGTTGTTTTTTCTTGTAAATTTGTTTGAGTTCTCTGTAGGTTCTGGATATGAGCCCTTTGACAGATGAGTAGATTGCAAAAGTTTTCTCCCATTCTGTAGGTTGTCTGTTCACTCTGATAGTAGTTTATTTTGCTGTGCAGAAGTTCTTTAGTTTAATTAGATCCCATTTGTCAATTTTGGCTTTTGTTGCCATTGCTTTTGGTGTTTCAGACATGAAGTCCTTGCCCATGCCTATGTCCTGAATGGTATTACCTAGGTTATCTTCTAGGGTTTTTATAGTTTTAGATCTAACATTTAGGTCTGTAATCCATCTTGAATTAATTTTTGTATAAGGATTAACTAAGGGACCAGTTTCAGCTTTCTACTTATGGCTAGCCAGTTTTCCCAGCACCATTTATTAAACAGGGAATCCTTTCCTCATTGCTTGTTTTGGTCAGGTTTGTCAAAGATTAGATGTTTGTAGATGTGTAGTATAATTTCTGAGGGCTCTGTTGTGTTCCATTGGTCTATATCTCTCTTTTGGTACCAGTACCATGCTGTTTTGGTTACTGTAGCCTTGTAGTATATTTTGAAGTCAGGTAGTGTGATGCCTCCAGCTTTCTTCTTTTGGCTTAGGATTGTCTTGGCAATGCGGGGTCTTTTTTGGTTCCACCTGAACTTGAAAGTAGTTGAAAGTAGTTTTTTCCAATTCTGTGAATAATGTCATTGGTAGCTTAATGGGGATGGCATTGAATCTATAAATCACCTTGGGCAGTATGGCCATTTTCACAACACTGATTCTTCCTATCCATAAGCATGGAATGTTATTTCATTTGTTTGTGTCCTCTTTTGTTTCATTGAGCAGTGGTTTGCAGTTCTCCTTGAAGAGGTCCTTCACATCCCTTGTAAGTTGGATTCCTAGGTATTTTATTCTCTTTGAAGCAATTGTGAATGGGAGTTCATTCATGATTTGGCTCTGTTTGTCTGCTATTGGTGTATTAGAATACTTGTGATTTTTGTACATTGATTTTGTATCTTGAGACTTTGTTGAAGTTGCTTATCTGCTTGAGGAGATTTTGGGCTGAGATGATGGGGTTTTCTAAATATACAATCATGTCATCTGCAAACAGGGACAATTTGACTTCTTCTTTTCCTAATTGAATACCCGTGATTTCTTTCTGTTGCCTGATTGCCCTAGTCAGAAATTCCAACACTATGGTGAATAGGAATGGTGAGAGAGGGCATCCCTGTCTTGTGCCAGTTTTTAAGGGGAATGCTTCCAGTTTTTGCCCATTCAGTGCGATATTTGCTGTGGGTTTGTCATAAATAGCTCTTGTTCTTTTGAGATATGTTCCATCAATACCGAATTTATTGAGAGTTTTTAGCATGAAGGGCTGTTGAATTTTGTCAAAGGCCTTTTCTGCATCTATTGAGATAATAATGTGGTTTTTGTCTTTGGTTCTGTTTATATGCTGGATTACATTTATTGATTTGCATGTGTTGAACCAGTCTTGCATCTCGGAGATGAGGCCCACTTGATAATGGTGGATAAGCTTTTTGACATGCTGCTGGATTCAGTTTGCCAGTATTTTATTGAGGATTTTTGCATCGATGTTCATCAGGGAGATTGGTCTAAAATTCTCTTTTTTTGTTGTGTCTGTGTCAGGCTTTGGTATCAGGATGATGTTGACCTCATTAAAATGAGTTAGGGAAGATTCCCTCTTTTTCTATTGATTGGAATAGTTTCAGAGGGAAAGCTACCAGCTCCTCCTCGTTCCTCTGGTAGAATTCGGCTGTGAATCCATCTGGTCCTGGACTTTTTTTGGTTGGTAGGCTATTAATTATTGCCTCAATTTCAGAGCCTGTTATTGGCCTATTCAGGGATTCGACTTCTTCGTTTAGTCTTGGTAGAGTGTATGTGTCCAGGAATTTACTCATTTCTTCTAGGTTTTCTAGATTATTTGCATAGAGGTGTTTACAGTATTCTCTGATGGTAGTTTGTATTTCTGTGGGATCGGTAGTGATATCCCCTTTATCATTTTTTATTGCGTCTATTTGATTCTTCTCTCTTTTCTTCTTTATTAGTCTTGCTAGTGGTCTATCAGTTTTGTTGATCTTTCCAAAAAAACAGCTCCTGGAGTCATTGATTTTTTGAAGGGTTTTTTGTGTCTCTATCTCCTTCAGTTCTGCTCTGATCTTAGTTATTTCTTGCCTTCTGCTAGCTTTTGAATGTGCTTGCTCTTGCTTCTCTAGTTCTTTTAATTATGATGTTAGGGTGTCAATTTTAGATCTTTCCCGCTTTCTCTTGTGGACATTTAGTGCTATAAATTTCCCTCTACATACTGCTTTAAATGTGTTCCAGAGATTCTGGTATGTTGTATCTTTGTTCTCATTGGTTTCCAAGAACATCTTTATTTCTGCCTTCATTTCGTTATGTACCCAGTAGACATTCAGGAGCAGGTTGTTCAGTTTCCATGTAGTTGAGCGGTTTTGATTGAGTTTCTTAGTCCTGAGTTCTAGTTTGATTGCACTGTGGTCTGAGAGACAGTTTGTTATAATTTCTGTTCTTTTACATTTGCTGAGGAGTGCTTTACTTCCAACTGTGTGGTCAATTTTGGAATAAGTGTGATGTGGTGCTGAGAAGAATGTATATTCTGTTGATTTGGGGTGGAGAGTTCTGTAGATATCTATTAGGTCTGCTTGGTGCAGAGTTGAGTTCAATTCCTGGATATCCTGGTAATTTTCTGTCTCGTTGATCTGTCTAATGTTGACAGTGGGGTGTTAAAGTCTCCCAATATTATTGTATGGGAGTCTAAGTCTCTTTGTATATCTTTAAGGACTTGCTTTATGAATCTGGGTGCTCCTGTATTGGGTGCATATATATTTAGGATAGTTAGCTCTTCTTGTTGAATTGATCCCTTTACCATTATGTAATGCCCTTCTCTTTCTTTTTTGATCTTTGTTCATTTAAAGTCTATTTTATCAGAGACTAGGATTGCAACCCCTGCCTTTTTTGTTTTTCATTTGCTTGGTAGATCTTCCTCCATCCCTTTATTTTGAGCCTATGTGTGTCTCTGCACTTGAGATGGGTCTCCTGAATACAGCCAACTGATGGGTCTTGACTCTTTATCCAATTTGCCAGTCTGTGTATTTTAATTGGACCATTTAGCCCATTCATTTAAGGTTCACACATTTAAGGTTAATATTATTATGTGTGAACTTGATCCTGTCATTATGATGTTAGCTGGTTATTTTGCTCATTAGTTGATGCAGTTTCTTCCTAGCTTCGATGGTCTTTACATTTTGGCATGTTTTTGCAATGGCTGGTACCAGTTGTTCCTTTCCATGTTTAGTGCTTCCTACACGAGTTCTAGTAGGGCAGGCCTGGTGGTGACAAAATCTCTCAGCATTTGCTTGTCTATAAAGGATTTTATTTCTCCTTCACTTATTAAACTTAGTTTGGCTGAATATGAAATTCTGGGTTGAAAATTCTTTTAAGAATGTTGAATATTGGCCCCCACTCCTTCTGGCTTGGAGAGTTTCTGCGGAGAGATCTGCTGTTAGTCTGATGGGCTTCCCTTTGTGGGTAATCTGACCTTTCTCTCTGGCTGCCGTTAACATTTTTTCCTTCTTTTCAACTTTGGTGAATCTGACATTATGTGTCTTGGAGTTGCTCTCCTCGAGGAGTGTCTTTGTGGCGTTCTGTGTATTTCCTGAATTTGAATGTTGGCATGCCTTGCTAGGTTGGGAAAGTTCTCCTGGATAATATCCTGCAGAGTGTTTTCCAACTTGGTTCCATTCTCCCTGTCACTTTCAGGTACACCAATCAGATGTAGATTTGGTCTTTTCACATAATCCCATATTTCTTGGAGGCTTTGTTCATTTCTTTTTACTCTTTTTTCTCTAAACTTCTCTTCTCACTTCATTTCATTCATTTGATCTTCAATGAATGATACTCTTTCTTCCAGTTGATTGAATCAGTTACTGAAGTTGATTGAATCAGTTACTGAAACTACATTTGTCATGTAGTTCTGGTGTCATGGTTTTCATCTCTATCAGGTTGTTAAATTACAATAATTTAATTTAATTTAATTTAATTACTGTAAGCATCTATCAGGTCGTTTATCAACTTCTCTGCATTGGTTATTCTAGTTATCCATTTGTCAAATCTTTTTTCAAGGTTTTAATTTCTTTGCACTGGGTTCACAGTTCCTCCTTTAGCTCTGAGAAGTTTGATCGACTGAAGCCTTCTTCTCTCAACTCATTCTCTGTCAAAGTCATTCTCCGTCCAGCTTTGTTCCATTGCTGGTGAGGAACTGCGTTCCTTTGGAGGGGGAGAGGCACTCTGATTTTTTAATTTTGAGCTTTTCTGCACTGCTTTTTCCCCATCTTTGTGGTTTTATCTACCTTTGGTCTTTGATGATGGTGATGTACAGATGGGGTTTTGGTGTGGATGTCCTTTCTGTTTGTTAGTTTTCCTTCTAACAGTCAGGACCTTCACCTGTAGGTCTGTTGGAGTTTGCTTGAGGTCCACTCAAGTTAGGCTACTCCCAGTTAGGGTCTCCCAGTTAGGCTACTCGGGGGTCAGGGACCCACTTGAGCAGGCAGTCTGTCCATTCTCAGATCTCAACCTCCATGCTAGGAGAATCACTACTCTCTTCAAAGCTGTCATACAGGGACATTTATATCCGTAGAGGTTTCTGCTGCTTTTTGTTTAGCTATGACCTGTCCCCAGAGGTGGAGTCTACAGAGGCAGGCAGGCCTCCTTGAGCTGAGCTGGGCTACACCCAGTTCCAGCTTCCCAGCCATCTTGTTTACCTACTTAAGTCTCAGCAATGGCAGGCGCCCCTCCCCCAGCCTCGCTGCCGCCTTGCAGTTAGATCTCAGACTGCTGTGCTAGCAATCAGGGAGGTGTTTCACGTGTCCATGTGAAGAGATCACCAAACAGGCTTTGTGTGAGCAACATGGTTGTTTATTTCAGCTGGGTGCAGGTGGGCAGAGTCTGAAAAATGAGTCAGCAAAGGTGGTGGGATTATCATGAGTTCTTACAGGTTTTGGGATAGGCGGTGGAGTTAAGAGCAATGTTTTGGGGGCAGGGGGTGGATCTCACAAAGTACATTCTCAAGGGTGGGGAGAATTACAAAGAAACTTCTTAAGGGTGGGGGAGATTATAAAGAACCTTGTTAAGGGTGGGGTAAATTACAAAGTACATCAATCTGTTAGGGTGGAGCAGAAACAAATCACAATGGTAGAATGTCATCAGTTAAGCTATTTTCACTTCTGTGGATCTTCAGTTGCTTCAGGCCATCTGGATGTACATGTGCAGGTTCCTGGGGATATGATGGCTTAGCTTGGGCTCAGAGGCCTGATAGGAGGCTCCGTGGGCAAGGGACCCTCGGAGCCAGGCATGGGATATAATCTCCTGGTGTGCTGTTTGCTAAGACCCTTGGTAAAGTGCAGTATTAGGGTGGGAGTGACCCGATTTTCCAGGTGTTGTGTGTCACGGTTTCCCTTGGCTAGGAAAAGGAATTCCCTTCCCCCTTGTACTTCCTGGGTGAGGGGATGCCTTGCCCTGCTTCGGCTCTCACTCGTTGGGCTACACCCACTGTCCTGCACCGACTGTCTGACACACCCCAGTGAGATGAACCCGGTACCTCAGTTGGAAATGCAGAAATATCCATCTTCTGTGTCGCTCACGCTGGGAGCCCGAGGCTGGAGCTGTTCCTATTCGGCCATCTTGGCCCACCCATTTTTTTTGTTTTTTAATTGAAGTGCCTTTGACTAGCTTTGGTATCAGAGTAATGCCCGGCTCATAAATTAAGTTCGAAAATATTTCCTCTTCTTCTGTTTTTAAGAAGAGAGTAATAAGGATTGGTATTAATTCTTCTTTTAATGTTTGGTAGAATTTAAATGTAAAGCCATCTGGTCCTGAGCTGTTTTGTTGAGGGGCAGGACAGGAGTTGATTATTACTTCAATCTCTTTGTTATTGGTATGTTTAGGCTTTCTATTTTGTTTTGCTTCACTATTGACAGGTTGTTTGTTTCTAGAAATTTATCCATTTCTCCTCAGTTATCCAACTTGTCAACTTTTAATTGCTGATAATAAATTCTTACTATCCTCTTCATTTCTGGGTGTCTGTTGTAATGTTTGCTCTTTCATTTCTGATTTTATTTGAGTCCTATAACTTTGTTTTTAATTTATCCTAGCTAATGATTTGCTATTATTTAAAAAAAAAAAAACAAAACCTGAGTTGATTTTTTTTCTATAGTTTGTCCATTCCCTATTTGATTAATTTCTGTTTTGTTTTTTTTCTTCTGCTTATTTTGGGCTTACTTTGTTCTTCTTTTCTACTTCCTCAGAATGTAAAGTTGGGTTGTTTAATTACAACCTTTCTTCTTTTTAAATGTAGGTGTTTATTACTATAAGATTTAATTTTTAATTTAATTACTGTAAGCGTCTTAATTTTAAGTGGACTTTTGATTTCCTCTTTGACTCAATGATTTTTCAAGAATTTTTAAATGTCCACTTATTTGTGAATTCTCAAATTTTCCTGCAATTTCTGATTTCTAGTTTCAGTCCATTGCAGTCAAAAAAGATATCTGACATATCAACCTCCTTAAATTTGTTAAAATGTGTTTTGTAACCTAACATGTAACCTGTCATGGAGAATGTTCCATGTGCACTCAATAAGAGTGTGTATTCTTCTACTGTTGGGTAAAAAGTTCTGTATATGTCTGTCAATTCCATTTAATGTGTAGTGTTGTTCAAGTTCATTGTTTATTGATTTCTGTCTGGATATTCTATCTATTATTAAAAGTAGGGTATTGGTGATCATAATATTAGTGTATTGCTCTCAATTTCTCCTTTCACATGTGCCAGTATTTGCTTTATGTACTTAAGAGCACTGATGTTTCATGCCTAAATGTTTACAGTTGTTACGTATTTCTTCTGAATTCACCTTTTTATCATTACATAGTGAACTTTAGAGTGGCTTTTCTTAAAAAGCCTACTTTGGTATAATTATAGCCACTATTAATTTCTTTGGTGGCCATTTGCCTGGAATATCTTTCTTTCATCCCTTCAATTTCAGCCTATGTATGTCTTTAAATATAAAGTGTGTTTCTTGTAGACAGTTTATAGTTGGATCTTGGTTTATATTCCTTTGTTCACTCTGTACGTTTTTATTGGGGCATTTAGTCTACTTATACTTAAAGTAGGTATTTATGGGAAAGAATTTAATATTGTCATTTTGTTATTTTCTGCTTGTCTTCTAATTCTTTTGCCCCCAATTTTCTCTCTTTCTGTTATCATTTGTGTTTTATTCTTTTCTGGGTTTTTTGTTTGTTTTTGTGAGTTTCCTTGGTATTGCTAGGTTTTGATTCCTTTTTGCTTTTATTTTGCATAATTTCTGTAGGTATTTTATTTCTAGCTACTAAGGGGCTTACATAAAATATAGTTATAACAGTGTATTTTAAGCAAATAACTTTATTTCTCTTGCAAGAATTTAAGAATTATTCACTTCTATCTCCCCCCATATTGTATGCTGTTTATATCACATTTTACAACTGTTAAAATTATGCACCATGTAACATAATCTAGTTATAGTAGTTTTAATACTTTTGTCTTTTAACTTTTACAATAGGATTAAAATTGCTTTACTTAATCCTATTATAGTAATAAGATATTCCCTTTGTGTCTATATATTTACCTTTGTCAAAATGTGCTTTGTAATTTCTTATCCCTCATGTTGCTTTTCAGTGCTCTTTTGTTTCAACTTAAAGAGTTCCCTTTAATATTTCTTGTACGGCAGATCTTGTGGTGATAAACTTTCTCAGCTTTTGTTTCTTTGATAAAGTCTTTATCTTTATTTGAAAAATAGGTTTATTTGGTGTAATATTCATGGTTATTAATTTGTTTCAGCATTTAAAAAATATTTTAAGTTCTGGAATATATGTTTCTTTAGCATTTTAAATATATCAATCCACTCTCTCCTGGCCTGCAAATTTTCTTTTGAAAAATCTACCAATAACCTTATGAAGGTTCTCTTGTATGTAACAAGTCACTTTCTTGGTTGTCATAATTTTCTTTGTCTTTAACTTATGACTATTTGATTATAATGTGTCTTGATGTGGGTTTCTTTGGAATCATCTTATTTTGTATTCTTTGGTCTTCTAGGATCTGGATATCTTTTTTCTAGGTTTGGGATATTTTTAGCCATTGTTTCTTTGAATATGTTTTCTGTCCTTTATTTTATCTCTTCTCTTTCTGGATTTCTGATAATGAACATATTGTTCCACTTGATGGTGTTCCATAAATCACTTCAACTACCTCCACTCTTTTTTAATTCTTTTTCCCTTTTGCTCCTCAGATGGAATTATTTCCAATAACCTGGCTTCAGGTTCACTGATACTTCCTTCTGCTTGATCTGGTCTGCTGATGAACCTGTCTATTAGATTTTTCAGTTATAGTATTCTTAAGTTCTATGATTTCTGTCTGGTAGGTTTTTAATATTTTCTATCTCTGCTGAAATTTTAAATTTGTTCATAATTTCTCTCCTGATCTCAGTGAGTATCTTTATGATTATTCTTTTAAGTTCTCTGTTGGGTAAATTATAAATCTCCATTTCATTATGTTTGATTTCTGCATTTATCTTCTTTTATTTGGAGTATATTTCCTTGTTTTACTTCATTCTCTATGTTAATTTCTCTGCAGAGGATAAGACCACCCCCCACCCAGTCTTGTAAGATGGGCCACGGATAGGAGATAGATCTCCCCAATCAACCTGGCCAGAGTTATATATGCCTCTCAAAATTTTGTGCTTGTTCAAACTGCTGTCATTGTTCTCAGTGGCTCCAGAAAACCAGGGTATACCATGCCCTGTCAGTGCCCCAAGACAGGCAAGAAAGAAGTCAGTCCTTCGAGATGCAGGTGGAAAAGTTAGAGTGTTCTATGCGTGTTCCAATTCCTTCCACCCTCAGGAAGAAGCAGAGATTGGAGTTTATCTCTCACTCATTTTGCACTAATCCAGGTAGTGGGTCTGGGGTAAATGCCTTCACTCTTACCCAGACTACACATTATGAGCCTCTTGGAATAGCCACTAAAAGTGTGTCTATCTTAAGACCATCTCTTTAGTCTCTGTGGTCTGGGGAAACTCATGAATGCAGAGCCCAGTCAAGTCTCAGAGCTAGATAACTAAAGAGCCCATCTGTGAGGTGGGACCTGTAGAGGTTGGGATACATGATACACACACAAACTACTTCCAGGAAGAATCTGCAGACTTCATTTAGTCACTGGAGCAATTATCATCTCCATACATGCATAAAAGGCATTTGACATAATTCAGCATCAAAATATTATTTTAAAAATTTATAGAAACCTAGAAAAAGAGCTTTCTTAATCTATTAAGAATTTTGACATAAAAATCTCATAGAAAAATTTCATGATCAAAATAAGACAAACTTTGATTCAAATAGGAAGCAATAAAATAATAACCACTATCATACCTTCTATTAGGTTGGTGCCCTAGAAGAGGCAATAAGGGAAAGAACGAGAAGTAGAAGACATGATGAGGGGAAATTTGTTATTATTTACCAATGACAAAATTTTTATATAGAAAATCAAAAAATTCTACAGATAAACCATATATAGAATAATTTTGCAAGTTTACAGGACAAAAAGCCGATATAGAAAAAAAAATTCAATTGTAGAATTCTATACCAAAAACAAAAATATAGAAATTAAAATTTTTTAAAAATATCAATTATAATGAAATCTCAAATCATCTAATATCTATAAATCCACCTATAAAAAATTGATACTATCTCAATGCCGAGAAGTATAAACTGTTACTGAAATTAAAGAAGTTCTAAATAAACGTAAGTATACATCGTGTTCATGAATTGAAAGACTAAATATTTAAAAGATGTCAATTCTCCACAAATTTATAAATTCAATGGAATCAAAATTATAATTCCAACCAGGTTTTTATTGTTGCTAGTGGTGGTGGTGGTGCTAGTATTGGTTAATAGTGATAGACATTCTAAAAGGTACATAGAAACATAAAGCCCCACAAATAATCAAGGAAATCCTGAAGATTTCTAATACTGTAGGACTTAACATTACTGTGTAACAAGACTTACTAAAGAGCTACTGTAATTAAGATAGTGAAGTTTGGTACAACAATAGACAAATAGATCAATGGAACAAAACAGAGGGTATATTAACATACTCAAATACCTATGGCTATTTGATTTATAACAAGCGGTACTCAGTGCAATGGAGAAAAGGTTATCTTTGTAATAAAAGGTGGTGGGGTAATTGCATCTCCACATGGGAAAACAATGAAACTTGACCCTCTAACTCAATACACAAAAATCAGTTTAGATTAATTGTAGGTTTAAATGTGAAAGGCAATGTAATAAATATTCTAGAAGATAATATAGGAGAATATCCTCATAATCTTGAGGTAGGCAACAATTTTTCAAAGTACACAAAAGAAATCATTCAGGATAAAAAAAGACAGACAATTGTGCTACTTTAAATTTAAGAATGATTAAAGAAGCAAAGGGCCAAGGTGCAATGAGGAATAAATTATTTGCACTCTCTCTGTCTCTCTCTTGCTCTCTCTCTATATATATGTTTAATTATTATGTATCTATTATATATATAAATTAATCAGAAAAAAAATCAACTAAAAAGTGGGCAAAGCTCTGAAGATGCACTTCACAAAAGGAAATGTCCAAATGGCCAATAGGTTATAAAAAGGGCTCAGCCTCAGCAGTTATGGAAGAAATGAGAATAAAATAACAATGAGATCTCACTACTTAACCTCCAGAATATCTAAGATTAAATTGATAACATACCAAGTGTTAACGAAGATGTGAAACACCTGGAACTCTCATATACTACTCCTGGGAGGGCAACTGGGAACAACATTTTTCAAAGTTGTTTGTCAATATATAATTAAGTTGAAGTTGCTATGCACTCCTAGTGACTCAGCAAATCCACGCATCAGTATACATTTCATAAAGAGGCTTAGATATAATCATCAAAACTTAAGTATGCAATTTTTCATAAAAGCACTATTCATAATAGAAAAAGATAAACATAAACCAAATATCCTTACACAGTAGAATATACAAATAATGGTTTATCAATGTAATGGAAAATTTTACAGCAATGAGAATGAATAAACTACAGATATACACATCGACAGGGGTATATCTTATAAACATAACTGATTTCTTTTACTGTATATGAAGTTCAAAAATAGGCAAGACTATTAGATAATGGAAGTTGGAATAGTGATTACCCTGGTGTAGAAAGTGACTGAAAGGATGTGAGAGGATCTGTAAAACTCTGGGAATGTTTTGTTTTGTGATCTGGATGTGCTTATCTGGTTTGTTCACCCTGGAAAACTATATTGAACTGGACACTTGTGACTTGTGCACTTTTCTATAAGTATGCTACAATTCATTAACATTTTATTGCAGAGAAACAATGATAGATGAGAGAGTCTGGCAGGGAAACAGTCTTGAGAATTTTGTGATTTCCTATTCACAGTAGAGTTCAACCATAGAATTCTGGGACAAAATAGTCATTACGGTTCAACTGAACAACTTGGGTACTGAAAAATGAGAAAATAAGGATAGAACTTATGCATGGGGGCCTGAAAGATATTTTACTTGGTATAAAAATTCAACATTTATTAAATAAACATGGACATATTCACACAATGGAATAGTTATCAAAAATAACATTGTGAACTTGTTTCTGGGAAAGCAAACACATAAGGTGCCGAAAAGTAAAGAGAAAAATATGTGTTTATGGTGGCGTTTTGAAAGGAGATCTTTTAATTTTACAACAGCTAGTGTTACTAATGTGCACGTATGTGTACAAAGTCATCAAAATAATAGATGAGACAAAAATACTATGATGATGAATACTCCAAAACATTGGGTCTTTAGATGGCTCCAGCCATAATGGACATCTGATTGCAACTTCATGAAAGGCCACAGTCAGAAACTGCCAATCTGAGCCCAGTCAACTAACAGAAGTGTGAGACATAATAATAAATTATTGTTTTATACCACTAAATTTTAGGGCAGTTTATGATGCAACAAAAGATAACTAAAACCGTGTTTATGTTTCCTGTGATTTACATAACAAAGTACCACAAACCCAGATGCTTACAACACTATTTATTTTCTCACAATTCTGGAGACCAGAAGGCAGAAGTCAATGTTATGAGACTCAAATCAAAGTGTTGGTAGGGCCATGCTCCATCTGGACGCCCTAAGGAGGAACTCATTCCTTGCCTTTTCCAGCTTCTAGAGGCTGCTAGCATTCCTTAGCTTCAGGAAACATCACTCCAGGTTCCCCTTCTGTGGTCACATTACCTTCTCCTGTTCTATGCATTGCAACCCCCCTTTGCCTCGTTCTTACAGGAACATTAGTGATTGAATTTAGGGATCCCCCACATAACCCAGAATAACCCATCATCCCAAGATTTACCACTGCAAGATTCACAACTGCAAAGATTCTTATTCCAATAAAAGTGACAATCTCAGCTTCCAGAGATTGGGATGTGGATATCTCTTTTTGTGGAGTGGGGGTGAGGGGGAAGGTTATTTGTCACCCAACCACAATGAGTAATTAAGATCTCTTTTTAGGGACCTCCCAGGATGTAACTGAAGGGAAAAAAATCTAGGTATTCTGAGACTTACTCATTAAGAAGTCGTATACTCTGAGAGTAATGATTCTAAATAAAGCTATTTTCAGATCATCCCTCCTCCAGAGCCCTGGTGATGTGCTTATGCTCTATGTCCTATGGATTAGAAGGAAATAAATTTTAAAATTTCAAAGAACTGTATCACTATGCTTAGTGAAATACCGAGGTCCTAGCAAAGGTGTTTTGGGTCACTTTAAAGGTTATATACTGAAGGAAGGAACACTGCCATGTAACCACTAATTATCATCCACTTGGTCATTGAGAGCCAAGGGTTCTGGTGGTTGTGCTACATGGGCCCTAGTAGAGCAGATATAAATTCTTAGGCCTAGCCTATCAAGATGGTTCTGAGGCATAGTTATTCTGAAGAGAGACTAAGTTGTCAGGTGAGGCAGCATCTAATTAGAGCACCACCCAGCAGTGACTGATGCTCCTGGTAGAGCCAAGGTAGGGCAGACCTAAGCACTACAGGAGGACAGCACCAGGCAAGGACAGAAAAATGGCTTCTAAATGAGACCAGCAGAGCACAGGGAACACCAAGGCCAGGAGGAGTAGCCAAGGAAGAGCTTTCAATGTATATAGGGATTGGGAAACCATGATATATTTAAGAACTGGCCCCATAAGCCCTTTTAGGATGAGGTATATTGCTGTGGAAACATAACAAGCACTTGATGTAGAAGGACAGCGTCTTCTTAAGTCAAAGACAGGTGTTGTTTCCAGGATTACAAAATGAAAATGAACTTGAAGTTGTCATGGATAAGCCACCAAGGAGAGGCTAAGACACAGAGATGGGAGATAAGAGACAGAGAAAATTAAGGGAAATATTTGTGCAGCTTTGTGTTGATGCAAAGCACAAGTATGTCACTGATATAATTTGAATATTTGTCCCCTCCAAATCTCATGTAGAAATTTGATCCCCAAAGTTAGAGGAGGAGCCTAGTGGGAGGCGTTTGGGTCATGGAAGTGGATCACTCATGAACATCTTGGTGCTGTCCACCCAGTAATGGAGGAGTTTTCACTCTATTCATTACCATGAGCTCTGATTATCAAAAAGAACATGGGACCTCCTCATCTATCTCTATTGCTCCTTCTCTGAGCATGTGA
Organism: Piliocolobus tephrosceles; assembly: GCF_002776525.5. NCBI lineage: Eukaryota > Metazoa > Chordata > Mammalia > Primates > Cercopithecidae > Piliocolobus > Piliocolobus tephrosceles. Next base: position 94,140,445 of record NC_045447.1, on the reverse strand, counting down.
TGCTCACTCCTTCTCTTCTTCCACCATGAGTGGAAGCTTTCTGAAGCCCTCACCAGAAGCAGATGCTCGCACCATGCTTCTTGTACCACCTATATAACTGTGAGCCAAGTAAACCTCTTCTCTTTATTAATTGCCCAGACTCAGGTATTCCTTTATAGCAACACAAAACAGGCTAAGATAGCCTCCCATCTCTAGGTGTATGGAATTTCTTTGTTCTTTTTTTTTTTTTTTTGAGACGGAGTCTTGCTCCGTCGCCCAGGCTGGAGTGCAGTGGTGGGATCTCGGCTCACTGCAAGCTCCACCTCCCAGGCTCACGCCATTCTCCTGCCTCAGCCTCCCGAATAGCTGGGACTACAGGCGCCCAACACCACACCTGGCTAAGTTTTTGTATTTTTAGTAGAGACGGGGTTTCACTGTGTTACCCAGGATGGTCTTGATCTCCTGACCTTGTGATCCTCCCGCTTCTGCCTCCCAAAGTGCTGGGGGAATTTCTTTTTAAAACTTCAACATAGAGTCAAGATTCCCATCTGGGTTACTACAGAGCAGAGTGAAGCCAGCATGTTTACCAACAGTCCCCCATATGGCAGAGGGGGCCTTGAAGCTGTGAGCTGAGGCTCACTAGGAACAGATAGGACAGAAAAAAAATTGAACTGATAGAAGCTATTGTGTGGCCTTTCCGGAGTTAAATCGCGTCATGATTATTATACCATCAATGGCCCCTTCCCCTCTCTGCCTTACCTTCCTCACTCCTTTTGGGGCCTGAAGGGGTTATATGAGCCCTCTTTGACCAGTACTTAGTGTTCCCAGAATGTCTTATTATTTGCTGACATAGGTGAAATGCCTGCCTTACACCTGCCAGCTTCAGTTTCTCAATCTCTCTGCTGCAGATTAGACTCGTCAACCACCTTTCCTTCCATTTCTGCTGATAATCCATCCCAGTAGATGCTCCTGGCCCTTTTCTGGGGTGGGAGGAGGAGGTGAATTAAATAAGGACATTTCTGTTTCTAGAGGAAAAATTTATGACATGACTTCATGGTATTCATCTCTTTGCTTGTGCAAAAGGTTTCTTAGCTCAATTATGGGTGTCTGTGGCCTCCCAGCCTCAAGGAGGTGTTATAAGATTGTCCTTTCCTCAGCAGTAAGTCTCTCTCCATTCTCCTCACTCTCTCTCCATATTCATCTCTATCCATGGACTCACAGGCTTTCTGAACCTATAAGAAAGATAAGTAGTTCACAGAACCTCTGCTACAGGACCAAATATATTGAAATGACTTTTTATGAAGATATTGAAACAACAGAAAAAGAAGACATGAGGATTGTTTCTCCTGAGGGTTCAATTATTTCGAGGGCCTGCAGCGAACTTTGATTGATAAATCTAACCTTTCCTTCCTTGGCAATAGCTGATCACACTGTGATAAAAACAAGTTAGAGAATGGAAAAATAATATTTGGATTTCAACAAAATAATGAAAATGCAGGGACTGTCTTGCAAGGTGAGAAAAGATTTCACAGTTTGATTAAGCGATGGCAGGAATCTCTTAAAACCTGGATGTCTGCATGATGCATTAAAAATCAACCTTTTAAAATATGCACAACCCCCCATAAGATTTCTTGATCTCTCTGGGGCAGGATGTGCCACTACATTTCAAAGTGGTGCCCTGTACGTTAAACTAATAAACATAATTTTTTAAGTACAGCAATGGCTGCAAGTATGGAGCTGGCAACAGTTTGTTGAAATGTGTTCTGCTTCTAAAACTGATTGCGTAACATGTTAAATGTCCAAATTTAGGGTGGTAGGTCTTGCTAATGATCAGGAGATTCAACTCTGTTTATAGTTAAGTGTGCATTGTTAAACTCTACTTTGACAGTTCCAGAAACTACTGGGTTTCTTTTATCCCTTTGTTACTGTTTCCTTTGTGTCATTCTGTGTTTAGAAAAACAGCTGTGGGCCGGGCACGGTGGCTCAAGCCTGTAATCCCAGCACTTTGGGAGGCCGAGACGGGCGGATCACGAGGTCAGGAGATCGAGACCATCCTGGCTAACACATGGTGAAACCCCGTCTCTACTAAAAAAAATACAAAAAAAAAAAAAGAAAAAAGAAAAACATAGCTGTGTTACCTTGGGAAAGTGATATTATGTCCTTGGGCCTTAGTTTTCTTTTCTATAAATACCTAAGTTTATCTCCAGTACTGCTCAGTAGAAATTTGTGATAAATGAAAAACTCCTGTACTGTTTAATACAGTATCTATTATTCACATGCAACTAACAAACACTTGAAATGAGGCTACTGTGACTGAAGGACTGAATTTTTAATTTTATGTTTAAGTTTATTTAAATATAAATAGCTCATCTGGCTAGTGTCTACTAGAAGTACAGGTCTACATATTTTAAGGACACTCTCCACTCTAAAAGTCTACCATTCATTAACTCAATCTAAATATTTCTGCCTTTTAACAAGCAAAAAATAATTTATGCTTCATTTGAAATTATTTTGAAAGACCTTTGTCTGTTTGGAAACACTGTATTCCTGAAATATTCTTCGCTTTATGAAACTTTAATATCACTGGTGTTTCCTGCTCTCAATGCCACCATAGTGATTATGAAAAATATTAGGGACAAATGAGGACAATTTCAAGAGATCATGAAGAGAGACCCTTTTTTGGATTTAATTGCATTATGAGAATGCTCAGAACATCAAAACGCTAAATATCTGAAGGTAAAAACCACGCCTTTTTTTATAGTGTGTGATTTTCTATGGACAGCTGGAAAAATGTTGAGAGTTAGCTCTTAAAAATTATCTTTAAAAACTGCACATGTCTTTAAATCGTCTTTGGCTACTCAAGGATTTTATAGTACTTTATCCATTCCACTAACAATTTATTTAGTAAACAAATGCAGTTTCCGTGATTACTACATATGTGTCTGTGCTCTCCAAAAGGCTGTATATTCTTTGAAGTTAGCAGCTATATGTATATCACAGCCTCCATACATATCACCATCTCCAGTGCTAATTCAGATTAAAAGATATGAGATAAAATTTTAAATGTATTATTATGGTCATAAATATCCAGCAAATAAAACAGAAATCAAAAGCAAGTCTTTTTGTAAGCCAGAATATTAAAAAAAGAATTATCTGGTGCAAAACCTTATCTCTAATAACACTGTTGTATTTAGAACATGCATGTGTTAAATTTATTTTAAAATATCTCCATATCAAAGACTTCAAAGTTGTGTCTGAAAGATTATATCAAGAGCAAAACTAGTCATTTGGTCTGGCCAGCCTGGATTATTTATGCTAAGTAATTGTAAAGAGACATGGAGTTTTAAAAATTCATCTCTAATCTGATCTAATGGACCAACTGAGTCACAATGGAAACTACAGCTTCACTGGAGACAGGACATGACCAGTAAACTGTATTGTTACCCTCAGTGCAATCATGCCTACAGAAAAATATATAGACTAGCATGCATTCACCAATATACAGAAGTGCTTCATTTGCTGACATTGTTAGGGGATGAGGTACTATATATTAGTGAAACATTTTTTTAAAACACAAATTTATTTAAAAAATTTAACCAATATTTAATTACAAATTTCAAAAAGAATATTTAACCATCACTTTTAGTAAATTTTTCTAAAATTAATACATTTATCAATTAGCATATTTAACATTTCCTTGATAAATTGGGGTCATCAGTTCAATCATCCTTTGTATTAATAACACAGGTAGAAACAAGACAGGCATGCTTATTAAAATTGAAGATGACATAATGCTGCCATGGATAACTAATGGAACAGAAAAAAATCAAATCATGATTAAAAATCATCAGAGGTGTAATGTTCTGAATCTCTATATATTTAGTTTCAAAGAGGGATACCACAAATACAGGCAAGAGACTCCTGTGAAATTGACGCCTTTTCCCATATTTTCTTCTTCCTGTCTTTTTTCTCCTACCTTAGATTGCTCCAGAAACAGTTTAAAGCTGCTTGCAAGGCAAACTCTATTGCTTGCTTACTCTCACACAAGCTTCACAATATGTCTATGAGGTACATAGTGTTGAGGTAAAATACGATTCATCATACTGAGATCAAGTATAAAAACAGAACTGAAGAAAGGATCCTGGGAGGGCAGTGGAATAGAAAGCACTAGAAATCTGTCTTCCCACCTGGACAGTTGCACTGGCTGACTCTGTCTGATGTAACTACAGTGGCCACAAGTTATCTGTTGTTTCACTTTGCATGGTTTCAAAAATATTAAAAGGAAATGTCATAAGTGAACAATTTGTAAGTTTTAAATTGCATGCTACTCTGAGTAGTGTGATGAAATCTCATGCCATCCACTGTGTCCTTTCCAGGACATGAGTTATTCCACTGTCCAGAATACCCAGACTGTATACACTATCCACCCATTAGTCATTTAGTAGCCATCTTGTTTATCATATCTGAAAAAACAGTTTATATAGACTCCAGTAGTATCTGCAGTTTCAAGCATCCACTGGGGCTCTTAGGACATATCCTTTTCAGATTATAAAAGGAATACTATGTTTTATAACTCTGAAGTTTGGTAAAGGCTTGAACCTCGCAGGGTAAGTAGAGTAAATTGAGATTGATTCAGCAGTGGCTACCTATCGCACACCCTTTATTCCTGTGCCTGGAGGTTGTTCAAGTGAGGCAGCTTGCACAAGTTAGTGGGAACCAGGGTAGACCATAAGGATCCTGTTCTCCCAATGCCAGTGATCTTTTTTTTTTTTTTTTTTTTTTTTTGATTGCTGATTGCTGCTTCTGATCAGGAAAATATAGAAATAGAGGTGAACACCCATTGTTGTTGCACCTCATTGCCATTGTCACAAGCTGCTCTTCCATTGGAACAGAGGCAGCTTCCAAGGGATTTAAAGAATTGGTGCCTCCATGCCTCCCACCCCTCAACTTATTTTTATCTTCTTTTTTCCCTTTTGGGAGCTAGACATTCAATACTAGGACACTCAGCATAACTGCATATACAGGAGGAATTAGAAAGTCATCAAGCATGCCCAGGGAAAAATACAGACTCAGAAAAGATGGGAGAAAATTTTAAGGTTACATCTCAGTCTGATCCTTGGTACAGAGATAGTCTAAAAATTATCAAAACCAAAGTAAACCAAACAACAAAATTAGTAAATTCTGAGGAAGGAGGAGAATCTGATCACCAGAGTTAACACATTATTAGATTCAAATATCCATTTTTCAACAATTCAAAAAATCACAAGCACAAAATAAATAGTAAAGGAAAAGAAAGAAACAACAGAACTATCCCTGAAAAAGACCAGATGGTAGACCTACTACACAAAGACTTTAAACAGTTGTGTTAAAGGTGCTCAAAGAACACATACTTAATACTTAAATATAAATATTTAAATTTAAATATTTAAATTGAATATAAATTCAGTTTAGAGTGCTATAATTTTAGAATATTAAGTGTAATCTTTATGGTAACTACAAACAAAATACTGATAGAATATATGCAAAATAAAAAGAGAAGGGAATTAAAACATTTCATTACAAAAGATCAACTAAACAAAAAAGAATACAGTAATGTAGGAACCACACACAAAAGGATAAAAATCTATAATGTATGTAGAAAAATATAGCAAAATGACAGAAGTTTCAAAAAATTACTATCAGTAATTTCTTGAAATAAAAATGGATTAAACTCTCCAACCAAAAAAAGATTGGCAAGATATAACTTTAAAAACATGATCCAACTATGTGCTGTTTAAAAGTGATTCACTTTATGTTCAAAGACACAAACAGGTTGACAGTAAAATGATGGAAAGATATTTCATGCAAAGAGTAACCACAAGGGAGCAGGAGTAAGTATATTAACACCACACGAAACAGACTTTAAATGAAACATTAATGCTACCCCAAATGCCCTACAGATTTAATGCAATTCCTGTTGAAATCCCAACATTTTTTGGAAAAATAGGAAAACCTATCCTAAAATTAATTTGGAATCTCAAGGGAACCCTGACTAGCCAAAACAATCTTGGAATAAAAAAACAAAATTGAAGGGCCCACCCTTCCTCTATTTCAAAACTTGGTTCAAAGCTGACAGTAAGCAAAATAGCATGGTAGTGGCATAAAAAGAGTTATGTATATAGACCAATGGAATAAAATAGTCCAGATAAACACTTGAAAACATGGTGAAATAAATTTCTATAAGATTGCCAAAACCAGTCAAAGGGGAAATAACTATCTTTTCAATAAATGGTGCTAGAATTTCCACATGAAAAAGAATCAAGTTGTAGCCTTAGCTAATACCATATACAAAATTAACTAAAACTAGATAAGAGGCATAAATGTAAGAGTTAAAATTATGACACTCTTAGAAAAGAACATAGGGCAGAATCTTCACAACATTAGATTCTACTATGATCCCTTGGATATGATGCCAAAGCACAGGCAATTAAAAAACAGACAAATTAGACTTTATGAAAATTAGGAGCCTTTGTGAATCAAAGGATACTATCTACAGAGTGGAAAGGCAAGCTACACAATGGGAGAAATTTGCAAACTATATATCTAACAAAGTATTGATATTCAGAATATATAGAGGATTCCTAAAAGTCAACAATAACAACGACAATATTAAACAACCCAATTCAATAATGGGCAAATGACATGAATAGACTTTTAACCTAAGAAGGTATACAGACGGCCAAGAAGCATACAAATATTCTCAACATCACCACTTATTAGGGAAACACAAATCCAAACCAGTATGTGATACCACCTCATACCCATTAGAATGGTTGCTCTCAAGGAACAAAAAACAGAAAATAACAAGTTTGATGAGGATGTGGAGAAAATGGTATCCTTGTACACTGTTGGTGAGAAAATTAAAATGTTATAGCTGTTATAGAAAACAGTATGGTGGAGCCTAAAAAATTAAAAATAGAATTACCACATGATTCAGCAATTCCACTTCTTAGTATATACCCAAAAGATTTGAAAGCAGGGTCTTAGGGTCTTAAAGAGATATGTATACACCCACGGTTTGTTTTGTTTTGTGAGACGGAGTATTGCTTTGGTTGCCCAGGCTGGAGTGCAATGGTGTGATCTCGGCTCACTGCAAACTCTGCCTTCCAGATTCAAGCAATTCTCCTGCTCAGTCTCCCAAGTAGCTGGGATTACAGGCACATGTGCCACCACGCCTGGCTAATTTTTGTATTTTTAATGGAGATGGGATTTCACCATGTTGGTCAGGCCAGTGTCGAACTCCTGACCTCCAGTGAGCCGCCCGCCTCAGCTTCCCAAAGTGCTGGGATTACAGGCGTGAACCACCACTCCCGGCCGTATATACACCCATATTTATAGAAACATTAGTTGCAATACCTAAAACATGAAAGCAACACGAGTTTCCCTCAACAGATGAATGAATAGTCAAAATGTAATATACACATACAATGGACTAGTACTAAGCCTTAAGAAGAAAGGGAATTCCAACCTATATTACAACTGGAATGAAATTTGAGGATATTATAAGTAAAATAAGCCAGTCAAAAAATACAAATACTGATTCCACTTATATGGGAATGGGGTACCTAAGTAGTCAAAATCATAGAGACAGGAAGTGGAATTATGGTGGCTAGGGGCTGAGGAAGGTGGAATGGGGAGGAAAAAACAAGGACTTAGAAACCAACTTCTAAACATGCAAAGTGTAGGGCAGGGTGTCAGGCACTCATTTCCTACGAATGTATTTTCATTTCTAATAGCTGTTCTTATTTACCAAGATCACTTCCTATTGATACCCTATTCTACACTGTTCTACTCCCCCCATCCTTACTCTCTCTATACAGACCTTCACACTCTTTGTGATGCTAGCTATTCATTAAAAATTCAATTGTAGGACTATTAGAATTAAACATAGAGTAAAATAACAGTAAAATCAGTTGAAGAGTTTAAGTGCCTCTACCACTAAATGCAGAGCATGAATTTAAAGAAGCAGACTTGGACTTTGCCGTTGTTTAAGATCTTTCTCAAGTATCTGAGGTAAATCTAAGCTCAGAATTAATTGAGCAATGGAACTCACTGCTCATAGCCCTGCATTTTGTAATATTTTTAGAAGACATGGTGATCTTTCCTGCCCACTACAGAAGCTCAGGGCCCACTGGGCCCACTGTCTGTCTGAAATCTCAAGATTGTAGCCAGATGCCAGATTTCCCAAAACCCTAGGGGCTTACATTTCAGTTTCTGAAATGCTCCAGTTGAGTGTTGCCCATCTGTCTCTCAGCTTGGAACCTAGTCTTCTATCCCCTTCCGTGGTCTGGGCAACTATCTTCTAACTTTAGGCCTCAGTTGTTTTAGCTCTAAAATGATAGATTTGTCCTTAATTCTAAAGTCTTCATCCTCAAGCTCTAAAATTCAGTGGCTCCTTGATGTATTGCTTTTTGTTCACTTGCTTTAATTTTAGGGCTAATTAAAGCCTCAGTTATTCTAAAAGATAGTAGGTTACATTAGATAAGCAAGAAGCGCTTTTTAGTTAGAGTTGCTGAAATAGAAGGTGACTTAGCATGTTTTAAGATTCTGATGATCCATTCTCATGAGAGTGATGGGGGAAGGGCAAAAGTTAATAAAATACTAAATAAATTCTTACAAATTAAATTAGCCAAGCTGGAGCTGATTAGTCAATATTTGAATAAGCTACAGATAGCCATCACAAATTTCCCTTTATGGTTCTAAGTGATCCTAGTGAACTGAGTCCTGTCTTAAGTAACTTCATATTCAATGTTTAAAATAATCTTTAAAAATAGTGACAGTTGCTGAAAGAAGAAATATTGCCAATCAGTCCTAATCGATGTTTTGCTATCTAGTGCATTTGAAATAAATTTATTACTTTGCCTGATCTGTTTAATATTCCAAAGAGGGAAAAGTACATAAGAATTTATGGAGTCTCAGGCTTCCACATTAAAGTGTGCAATAAATTACGGTATTATTTGGCCATGAAATTAACAGGCCATGGAGACCACACCATTAGCAAGGTATACAGTGGTAAACAGCAGGCAATGATGATGATAAAAAACAAAATAGACTCTGGATGTTGGAGTAGCTGCCAATAAAGGAAAAATGAAATGCATTCATATGCGTCTTAGGCAGGTAAGCTCTTTGAGAACAATTGCTGTGAATTCTATATGCCTCTCAGGATATTCCAGTTCAGCTTCTGTGGCTTTTATCCAAAGACACTGGGGAAGGGTTACTGTGGGCAAATTCAGACCTCTCCTCAATGTAATAGCTCAGCAACATGCATTCTGAACAGCAGAGTATCCATGGACCTTTTTCACACTGATTCCACTCTTCATTGCCACCTTGACAATGCAGGGTAAAGTGTAATGGGCTAAAAGAAGTTGAAAGAAAGAGAAAGAGAAATGGAGAGAAGGAAGGAGGGAGGGAAGAAGGGAGGAAGGGAAGAAAAAGAAAAAGTAGATATGGAGTATTTTAACATTTGTATAAAAAGTGGAACCAAAACTAACCTGAGGTTATCCTAAACTATTAGCACATGCCACAGAAACTTAAATGAAAACAGTAAGCCAAACTATGATTATTTTTTAAACTTTATGGCATATACCTATCTATGTTAAATTCACCTATATATTTTTATCCAATCATGGAGCGCTATTTTGAACGTGTCCCCTCCAAAACTCAGGTTTTGCTAATGTGACAGTATTAAGAGGCAGGGCCTTTGAGAGATGATTTAAGTCATGAGGGATCCTCTCTCATTAATGGGACTAGGCCTTTGTTAAAGAGACTTCACCTGCCCTTCAGCTAGTTTTGCTAGTTTTCTAGCTTATTCTTCTTCTCCAGCCAAGGGAGCGCACTGCATTCCACTCTTGCAGAGGATGTAGCCTCACCAGACAACTGAACCTACCCTCACCTTGATCTTGAACTTTTAGCCTCCAGAACTATGAGAAATACATTTCAGTTATTTATAAATTATGCAGTCCCAGGTATTATGCTGTAGCAGTACAAGAAAACTAAGAGAGCATTGTTTTGCAAGAGTATCTGGCTCTATCAGAGGGCATTTAAAGGTCAGATGACTCAACTTCAGCCAAAGAATTAGCCCTCAGGTGAGTTACTGCTTCTTTCTGATTATGACCCTTTAGATCTTCCAGAATTGTTTTCAAAAAACAAAAACCTAAAATAGTATTAGGACAATTGCCTATAAAAGCTTTATAATATCAAAATTTGTATAGGAAGAATATCCTCATGGATTATCAACACAATGATGCCAACCAGGTCAATCTGTGCTGAGAAACTTATACAACAAAAAACACTTCCCCTCTCTTATACTGACAACAGCCTTTCTTTTGTAAACCTTCTGCTGATTCGAAAAGTTAGAAATGGTCATAGTAAGCCAAAAAAAGACACTGGTAATGCCAGAGGCTTAGGCTGAAGACAAAGTCAGTCATCCAGGCTAAATTCCTGGTTTAAAAATTTCAATAAAAATGAATCTTAAAAACCACATGCTAAACAAGTGAAGCCAGATACAAAAGCATACCTAGTAAATTATTCAATTTATATAAATTCTAGAATAGACAAAATTAATATATAATGTTAGAAAACAGATCATTGGTTGCCTGGTGTAGGAAATAAGGGAATTTTTGCCAAGAGCAGGGAGGGGAACTTTCTAGAGGTTTGGAATCGTTCTCTATCTTTATGGTGGTACTGACTACACAAATGTATACATTGGCTAAAATTCACTTAGCTGTTCACTAATCATATATGTATTTTATTGCATGTAAATGATTCCTCAACAAAGTTTATTAAAGACAAAGCACAACAAATAAAAGCCTCTCAGTCCTCAAAGAAAATGTGCCGCTTTCTCCTAGGACACAAGATTGGAAAGAATGCACTGGTCTTCCCTACTTTAAAATATATCTAGAATTATCTACATCATTTTAAAGTGTCAGGCTTCCCTTTCAGAGGAACTCACTTATGTTTCAGTACCTTGATTTCTTTCCTGTACCTTCTTCCAACCTAGTGAAGTTTAGGGAAGGAAAATCAGCTCTTCTGTCATTATATAATATATTATTTCCAAAGCTATATAGATACATTTGGGCTGCACTTTGCAAAAGCTACCTCTTTGACACTCACGAATCTTAACAAACAAACTATTGTCTCCACTGGAAGTTGGAAAAATTAACTTGAATAGTTGAGATTTGACATTGTTGTTCTCTGTGATTCTCCCTTCCACAGAGTGAGCAATGACAGGTGTGAAAGTGAGTAGGAATATCAAACAGATAAGTTTTTAAAATTTTTACTTGAAGTTCCAGGATACATGCGCAGAACATGCAGGACTGTTACATAGGTAAACGGGTACCTTGGTGGTTTGCTGCACCTATCAAACCCATCACCTAGGCACTAAACCCTGCATGCACCAGCCATCTTCCCTGATGCCCCCCCTTCTCCTTGCCCCCACCGATAGGCCCCAGTGTGTGTTGTTCCCCTCACTGCGTCCATGTGTTCTCATTGTTCAGCTCCCAATTATGAGTAAGAATATGCAGTGTTTGGTTTTCTGTTCCTGTGTTAGTTTGCTGATAATGATGGTTTCCAGCTTCATTCATGTCCCTGCAAAGAACACGAATTTATTCTTTTTTATGGCTGCATAGTATTCCATTGTGTATATGTGCCACATTTTCTTTATCCAGTCTATCATTGATGGGCATTTGGGTTGCTTCCAGGTCTTTGCTATTGTGAATAGTGCTGCAATAAATATACGTGTGCATGTGTCTTTGTAGTAGAACGATTTATAATCCTTTGGGTATATACTCAGTAATGGGATTGCTGGGTCAAATGGTATTTTTGGTTCTAGATCCTTGAGAATTGCCACGCTGTCTTCCACAATGGTTGAACTAATTTATACTCCCACCAACAATGTAAAAGCATTCCTCTTTATTCACATCCTCTCCAACATCTGTTGTTTCCTGACTTTTTAATTATTGCCATTCTAACTGGCATGAGATGGTATCTCATTGTGGTTTTGATTCGCATTTCTCTAATGACCAGTGATGATGAGCTTCTTTTCATGTTTGCTGGCTGCATAAATGTCTTCATTTGAGAAGTGTCTGTTCATATCCTTCACCCACTTTTTGATGGGGTTGTTTTTTTCTTGTAAATTTAAGTTCCTTCTAGATTCTGGATATTAGACCTTTGTCAGATGGATAGACTCCAAAAATTTTCTCCCATTCTGTAGGTTGTCTGTTCACTCTGATGATAGTTTCTTTTTCTGTGCAGATGCTCTTTAGTTTAATTAGATCCCATTTGTCAATTTTGGCTTTTGTTGCCATTGTTTTTGGTGTTTTACTCATGAAGTCTTTGCCAATGCCTATGTCCTGAATGGTATTGCCTAGGCTTTCTTCTAGGGTTTTTATGATTTTAGATTTTAAATCTTGAATCCATCTGAGTGAATTTTTGCATAAGATGTAAGGAAGGGGTCCAGTTTCAGTTTTTCTACATATGGCTAGCCAGTTTTCCCAACACCATTTATTAAATAGGAAATCCTTTCCCCATCGCTTGTTTTTGTCAGGTTTGTCAAAGAACAGATGGTTGTAGATGTGTGGTGTTATTTCTGAGGCCTCTGTTCTGTTCCATTGGTCTATATCTCTGTTTTGGTACCTGTACCACGCTATTTTGGTTACTGTAGCCTTGTAGTATTGTTTGAAGTCAGGTAGAGAGCTTTGTTCTTTTTTCTTAGGATTATCTTGGCTGTACGGGCTCTCCTTCGGTTCCATATGAAATTTAAAGTAGTTTCTTCTAATTCTGTGAAGACAGTCAATGGTAGTTTGATGGGAATAGCATTGAATCTATAAATTACTTTGGGCAGTATGGCCATTTTCACAATATTGATTCTTCCTATCCATGAGCATGGAATGTTTTTCCATTTATTTGTGTCCTCTCTTATTTCCTTGAGCAGTGGTTTGTAGTTACCTTTGAAGAGGTCCTTCACATCCCTTGTATGCTGTATTCCTAGGTATTTTATTCTCTTTGTAGCAATTGTGAATGGTAGTTCACTCATGATTTGGCTCTCTGTTTTGGTGTATAGGAATGCTTGTGATTTTTTCACCTCGATTTTGTATCCTGAGACTTTGCTGAAGTTGCTTATTAGCTTAAGGAGTTTTGGGACCAAGACAATGTGGTTTCCTAAATATGCAATCATGTCATCTGCAATCAGGGACAATCTGGCTTCCTCTCTTCCTATTTGAATACCCTTTATTTCTTTCATTTGCCCTATTCATCTGGTTCACTCCTGCCCCTGCTGATGTCTCTGGAGGAGGCTGGAGAAAAGCAAAGACGGGTGCTTGCCCATTCCTCTGGGATCTCTGAGTTCGAGAGGACAGCAACCTGATGCCAGTAGGAAAGCTCCTGTATAGGGTGTCTGGCGACCCCTGTTGGGAGGGTCTTACCCAGTTGAGGGGCATGGGAACCAGGACCCATTTAATAAAGAACTTTGTTTTTCCCTTGATGGAGGTGGTGTGCAATGCTGGGGGAAACTCACTCATCTGGGCTGTCCGGATTCCCCAGAGTTAGCAGGAAGAACGACTGAGTCTGATGGTTCATGGAGACTATGGCCACCACTCCCCCTAGGCATTCAGGCTCAGAGAGATCAGAGTTCTATCCCTTAGTCCCTGGCTGGAGTTGCTGGACTTCCTGTAAGTGGCCCAGCCCAGTGAGGAGGGATGGGTTAGTGAGGAGGCAATATGGCTGCAGTCGGCCACAGCCAGTGTATTGCGCTATAGGGAATACCTTTTGGGACCAAGCAGTCCAGCTTCCCTGGCTCCAGCAGGAGAAAATGTGCGGCCTACAGCTATGTCTTATGTAGCTTAGTGTCTTACATAGGTTGCAGCCTCGGTTTTGGCTGCTCTCCCTCCCCTAGGGAGCTCAGACAGCTTAGACAGCTGGTAGCACCAGTGGCTGTGACCTCCACTCCCTCGTGGAGCTCTTTTGTCTTAGACAATGGAGGTGGTGGCTGCCGTCCCTCCCACAAGGAGCTCAGATGGTTTAGACAGCAGGCAGCAGCAGTGGTGATGGCTGCCCCTCCCCCTGAGAACTCGGTAGGCTTAGGCAGATTCCAGCAGAGAGGCTGTTAAGAATCTGCTCAGCTCCACAGTTGCAACCCAAGGCCCCAGTGGCACGGGCTCGTGAGTGGGATCTTCTGATCCATGGGTTACACAGTTTCATGGAAGAAGCACGGTTTTCCAGGCTGGGTCGCATGCTCACTTACCGCCTCCGTTGTCTGGAGGTATGGGCTTCCCTGCCCTGTGTGGCTTTCAGGTGGGCTGACCCACCACCCTGCTCCTCTCCGTAGGTCCCACCAGCCGCCTAGTCAGTGCTGATGACAGAACCTGGTTATCTCAGTTGCCTGTGCAGGATTTCGCATGCTGTTTTGGTTCTTTCCGGTGGGAACCTCCAATCACACTGCTTCTAGTCGGCCATCTTGGCCCCGTTCGGCACATACATTTAAAAAATTACCTTGATGCATTTATATTACAGAGATGACCCAATATGGTTAAAACTTACCTACATCTCTCTTAACTAACAATCTATCATGAGACTTAGAATGTAATCTTCATGAAGACCAGAAACTTTGACTCTTTTTTGTTTTATTCATTTTATTTTTTATTGATGAACCCCCAAAGCCTAGAATAGTGACTGGCAGTAGAAAATGACCACTACTTGTTTGTTGAATGGCTAAATGAATGACAAATTCTGGCTGTCAGTGTGCATCTCAAGCTGTCATTAAATCAGCAGTTTCTACAACACAGTTTGGGAGGGAATTATCAAGATATTTGTAGTAAAGTGTTATCACGACATATCCTTTCCTTGAAATAATCCAACTTCAAATGGGTTGTTATCCCAAACTTTATGGTTCTTTCCAATATAAAAACCATTAGTTTCAGAAGATTGCAGTACACATTACATCACGGAATTTTTTTTTTTTTTTTTTTTGAGACAGAATCTCACGTTGTTGCCCAGGATGGAGTGCAGTGGTGCAATCTAAGCTCACTGCAACCTCCGCCTCCTGGGTTCACACGACTCTCCTACTTCAGCCCCCCGAGTAGCTAGAATTACAGGCGTCCGCCACCACGCCCGGCTATTTTTGTATTTTTAGTACAGACGAGGTTTCACCATGTTGGCCAGGCTGGTCTCAAACTCCTGACCTCATGATTCGCCTGCCTCGGACTCCCAAAGTGCTGGGATTATAGGCCTGAGCCACCAACGGATATGATTTTTGATCTTTTAAATGCTATACCAGTTTATTCTTTCCTCATGCCTCTTTGCCTTAACTTAAACCTGGCTGTTCACTAACAACATATTCCCTTCTCACTCACTAAGTTGTGGGTCTCTTCAACTCTCACTCCACTCTGGAAACAAAGAATCAAAACCTTCCTGCTCTGTAATGATACTTCCAGGTCGTTATATTTTTATTGCCCCGAGGAATGTCAAAACAATTGTCATATCAAAGCCATTTGAGAGCCTGTAGCCCTAAAAATTAAGATACCGTGTCTTCGAAACCTATACTGGTTTAAAATTACCATAATATGGAAGTAGAGATTCAAAGTCATTTATGACAAGCACCCTCCTCTGGCATATCTAATGCTATATGCAGTACTCTCTCTCTGGCAGGTATTAAGGAAGTGTGGTAATGGATGTTTTCCTTTTGCAGCAAAACATACTTGGCTTCAAAAAGGCTGGAAGTTCGTGCATTTTTCTTGAATTAGATTCCCCATTAATTACTTTATCCACAATGAGGAACTGCTGTAAACAATTAAGAAGATGCTACTTAGTGTTTTTTTTCTGCTTGTTGACTTTTCCCTATTTCATATTCCATTTAGCTGTCTGAGACATCAGAAATATGCATGTCTTTTTTTTTTTTAACAGAATAATATATGTGCATGTGAGTGTGTGCCCACATGATGAACCCTTCATTAAGATAAAATATCAGCGCGGAGCAAGATGGCCGAATAGGAACAGCTCCAGTCTCCATCTCCCAGCGCGAGCGACACAGAAGACCGGTGATTTCTGCATTTTCAACTGAGGTACTGGGGTCATCTCACTCGGGAGTGCTGGACAATCGGTGCTGGTCAGCTGCTGCAGCCTGACCAGCGAGAGCTGAAGCAGGGCGAGGCATCGCCTCACCTGGGAAGCGCAAGGGGGAAGGGAGTCCCTTTTCCTAGCCAGGGGAACTGAGACACACAACACCTGGAAAATCGGGTAACTCCCACCCCGGTACTACGCTGTAAGCACACCGGCATACCGGAGAATATATCCCACACCTGGCCCAGAGGGTCCCACGCCCACGGAGCCTCCCTCCTTGCTAACACAGCAGTCTGCGGCAATCTAACCGCAAGGCAGCAGCGAGGCTAGGGGAGGGGTGCCCGCCATCGCTGAGGCTTAAGTAGGTAAACAAAGCCGCTGGGAAGCTGGAACTGGGTGGAGCTCACAGCAGCTCAAGGAAACCTGCCTGTCTCTGTAGACTCCGCCTCTGGGGACAGGACACAGCTAAAAAATAACAGGGGAAGCAGCAGAGGCCTGTGCAGAAGTGAACGACTGTCTGACAGCTTTGAAGAGAGCAGTGGATCTCCCAACACGGAGGTTGAGATCTGAGAAGGGGCAGGCTGCCTGCTCAAGTGGGTCCCTGACCCCTGAGTAGCCTAGCTGAGAGACATCCCCCACTAGGGGCAGTCTGACACCCCTGAGAGGAAGTACAGTGGAGTACACCCCTGAGAGGAAGCTTCCAAAGCAAGAATCAGACAGGTGCACTCACTCTTCAGCAATATTCTATCTTGTGCAACCTCTGCTGCTGATACCCAGGCAAACAGGGTATGGAGTGGACCTCAAGCAATCTCCAACAGACCTATAGCTGAGGGTCCTGACTGTCAGAAGGAAAACTATCAAACAGGAAGGACACCCATACCAAAACCCCATCAGTTCGTCACCATAATCAAAGACCAGAGACAGATAAAACCACAAAGATGGGGAAAAAGCAGAGCAGAAAAGCTGTAAATTCAAAAAATAAGAGCGCATCTCCCCCTGCAAAGGAGCACAGCCCATTGCCAGCAACGGATCAAAGCTGGTCAGAGAATGACTTTGACGAGATGAGAGAAGAAGGCTTCAGTCCATCAAACTTCTCAGAGCTAAAGGAGGAATTACGTACCCAGCACAAAGAAACTAAAAATCTTGAAAAAAGAGTGGAAGAATTGACAGCTAGACTAATTAATGCAGAGAAGGTCATAAATGAAATGACAGAGATGAAAACCATGACACGAGAAATACGTGACAAATCCACAAGCTTCAGTAACCGACTCGATCAACTAGAAGAAAGAGTATCAGCGATTGAGGATCAAACGAATGTAATGAAGAGAGAAGAGAAACCAAAAGAAAAAAGAAGAAAAAGAAATGAACAAAGCCTGCAAGAAGTATGGGATTATGTAAAAACACCAAATCTACGTCTGATTGGGGTGCCTGAAAGTGAGGGGGAAAATGGAACCAAATTGGAAAACACTCTTCAGGATATCATCCAGGAGAACTTCCCCAACCTAGCAGGGCAGGCCAACATTCAAATTCAGGAAATACAGAGAACGCCACAAAGATACTCCTCCAGAAGAGCAACTCCAAGACACATAATTGCCAGATTCACCAAAGTTGAAATGAAGGAAAAAATCTTAAGGGCAGCCAGAGAGAAAGGTCGGGTTACCCACAAAGGGAAGCCCATTAGACTGACAGCAGATCTTTCGGCAGAAACTCTACAAGCCAGAAGAGAGTGGGGGCCAATATTCAAAGTTCTTAAAGAAAAGAATTTTAAACCCAGAATTTCATATCCAGCCAAACTAAGTTTCATAAGTGAAGGAGAAATAAAATTCTTTACAGACAAGCAAATGCTTAGAGATTTTGTCACCACCAGGCCTGCCTTACAAGAGACTCTGAAGGAAGCCCTAAACATGGAAAGGAACAACCGGTACCAGCCATTGCAAAAACATGCCAAAATGTAAAGACCATCGAGCCTAGGAAGAAACTGCATCAACTAATGAGCAAAATAACCACTTAATATCATAATGGCAGGATCAAGATCACACATAACAATATTAACCTTAAATGTAAATGGACTAAATGCTCCAATTAAAAGACACAGAC
>NC_045447.1:94104138-94121877 GCF_002776525.5 Piliocolobus tephrosceles | reverse complement strand
TGGCTAGCCATAAGTAGAAAGCTGAAACTGGATCCTTTCCTTACTCCTTATACGAAAATTAATTCAAGATGGATTACAGACTTAAATGTTAGACCTAAAACCGTACAAACCCTAGAAGAAAACGTAGGCAATACCATTCAGGACATAGGCATGGGCAAGTACTTCATGTCTAAAACACCAAAAGCCATGGCAATGAAAGCCAAAATTGACAAATGGGATCTAATTAAACTAAAGAGCTTCTGCACAGCAAAAGAAACTACCATCAGTGTGAACAGGCAACCTACAGAATGGGAGAAAATTTTTGCAATCTACTCATCTGACAAAGGGCTAATATCCAGAATCTACAAAGAACTCAAACAAATATACAAGAAAAAAACCAACAACCCCATCAAAAAGTGGGCAAAGGATATGAACAGACATTTCTCAAAAGAAGACATTCATACAGCCAACAGACACATGAAAAAATGCTCATCATCACTGGCCATCAGAGAAATGCAAATCAAAACCACAATGAGATACCATCTCACATCAGTTAGAATGGCAATCATTAAAAAGTCAGGAAACAACAGGTGTTGGAGAGGATGTGGAGAAATAGGAACACTTTTACACTGTTGGTGGGATTGTAAACTAGTTCAACCATTATGGAAAACAGTATGGCGATTCCTCAAGGATCTAGAACTAGATGTACCATATGACCCAGCCATCCCACTACTGGGTATATACCCAAAGGATTATAAATTATTCTACTACAAAGACACATGCACACACATGTTTATTGTGGCACTATTCACAATAGCAAAGACTTGGAATCAACCCAAATGTCCATCTGTGACAGACTGGATTAAGAAAATGTGGCACATATACACCATGGAATACTATGCAGCCATAAAAAAGGATGAGTTTGCGTCCTTTGTAGGGACATGGATGCAGCTGGAAACCATCATTCTTAGCAAACTATCACAAGAACAGAAAACCAAACACCGCATGTTCTCACTCATAGGTGGGAACTGAACAATGAGTTCACTTGGACTCGGGAAGGGGAACATCACACAATGGGGCCTATCATGGGGAGGGGGAGGGGGGAGGGATTGCTTTGGGAGTTATACCTGATATAAATGATGAATTGATGGGTGCTGACGAGTTGATGGGTGCAGCACACCAACATGGCACAAGTATACATATGTAACAAACCTGCACGTTATGCACATGTACCCTAGAACTTAAAGTATTAAAAAAAAAAAAAAAGACAAAAAAAGAAACCCACAGATGTTGGCGAGAATGCAAAACAAAGGGAACACTTATACACTGTTGGTGGGAATGTAAATTAGTACAGCCTCTATGGAAAACAACATGGAGATTCCTCAAAAAACTAAAAATAGAAGTATCATTTGATGCAGCAAAATCCCACTACTGAGTATCTACCCAAAGAAAATGAAATCATCATTTCAAAAAGATACCTGCACTCATATGTTTATCACAACATTATTTACAATAGCAAAGATATGGAATCAACCTACATGTCCATCAATGGATGATTGGGTAAAGAAAATGTGATATATATACATACACATATACATATATATCTCACAAATATATGTATATATAAAACTGTGATATATACATATATATATATACATACACATACATAATGGAATACTACTCTGCAATAATAAAAAGAATAAAATCATGTTTTTAGCAGCAATGTGAATGGAATTGGAGGCCCTAATCTTAAGTGAGACAATTCAGAAACAGAAAGTCAAATACTACATGTTCTCACTCACAAGTGGGAGCTAAATAACATGTACAAATGGACAAAGTGTGTGAAATAATAGTCACTGGAGACTTGAAGGATGGGAGGGTGAGAGGGGGGATGAGGGATGAGAAATGAGAAATTACTTAATGGGTACAATGCACACTGTTCAGGTGATGGTTACACTGAAAGCCCAGACTTCATTGCTATACAATATATCCATGTAACAAAATTGCACTTGTATCTTTTAACTTTTTACAAATAAAATAAGATAGAGATTATCAGATTGAATTAAAAGCCAAAAAAAAAAAAAAAAGATAAAATATCATGAATACAATTTTAGGAAGCAGAGTTGTCTGAAGTTCTAGAAAATTTTAAAGTATTAATATTCCTGGACAACTTTACATTGTCAAATTTGCTCAAAGTTTTATTGACATTTAGGAAATTTTCAAATTTTCAACTATGATTATTTGTTAGCTTTATAATTATATATTATGTTAGGAATATATTATAATTTCCATTATCTGTTGTAATTTTTTTAAGTATTCCTCTCCTGGTTCTCAGAAGGTATTGTGTCATATACTAGTAAGTAAGCACGGACTATCAACATGATAGTACTTTATAGTGACAAGAACTACACTAGCTTATCTCTATCCTAAGACAATGGGCTATAAAACCACAGTATACAACTCCAAGTACTCCAAAGTCACAAAACATTTATCTACCCTAATTCAAAAAGAGCTACATATTCAGAAAATATATCCATAAAATTCATAAATAAACCACACTGTAACCTGCCACACATAACACACTGATTGTAATGTCCTGAGTCTCTCCCATCTTTAAGTAGCTGGAAATCATAACAAAACAGGATTATTTACCTTTGGGAGTCATACCAACTACCTCATTGCTTCTTTAGAGATAAAAGGAAATTAACTTGAATATCATGCAAAAAACAATGTTACTAATACAGAACCTTTTGTTTGAAGACAACAACTTCAATAGCAGTGGGAACTTTATCGCTGTAGGTTTCAAATAACCCCCATATCTCAGATTGCATGCTGAATTATGAAATGCCTTATTGTGTCTGAAGCTATTTTATTTTCATTAGTTCATTTTAAATCAAAGCAATAAATACTGAGGAATATTTTGGCCCTCAAATCCATAATCCATGTGGATTATGCCTTAATAATCACTGGGACATGGTTGGAATCACAGATTAGCAGCGTTCTGGCCAGCCTATACATTGTAAATTATACAGAATCTTTTGTGGGAGAGGGAAGGGGACTGAGAAATTCCTGTGAGGCCTCTGAGATGGCAATGTGAAGTCCTAGCATGTAGAATCTTCATCCACAAGATGGGGAATGATGCTAATTGACTTCGGAAATACTTTCCCAGTCTGACATTGAAAAATCCACTGTGTAGGGCACAGCACCAGCAAATAAGATGTGAAACACACATATATTCATTTGGCTGATCAACAAGCATTCACTTTTAAGTCTACTGTGTATCAAGTGTGCTGAGCTCTAAGCATATGATCCTGAACCAGAAATGTTCAGTGCTAGTCCTCCCAGACCATATTACCCAGCAAACTGTCTCTGTTGTAAATGACCAGGACTGATAAATTCTACTCAATGCTGTTTTCATAAGCTATCATCAGCAGGTGACCAATACTGTACAGGTTGCATTTTAAACAGGTCTTATCCTCTGTCATCCTGCTTTCAATGGTTTTGCTTTCCTTTAGTGGTCAGTTTCTCCCAGCTAACGAGGTTTGGAGAAAACTTTCCTCGTGAACAATTTCTTGTGGCCTCACTCTTTCACCACCCTCTCCTTCATGCTCTTGAACTAAGGAGAGCTTGATTAAAGTCACTTGCTGTAATCCTATTATTTTAAAATACAGCTGCTCCCGCTTTGAGAGATTTCTACTGGACCAATACGGTGGCAAAGCAGCACTGAAGCAGAAGCAGGTAAATTTCAAAATGACAGCTCTAAAAATATCCTCTCTCCTTTTGTTCTTTTTCCTTCCCCTTGCTCTGAACACCTATGCCCTGACGCATTGCCTCTACCCTCCCATGATTACTGCTACATAAAAGGTTTTCTAAAAGCAGAGACTATTTATAGTTTCATTTGCTCCTGAGTCTGTGTGAAAAATATTTTTTCCTGATTTTTAATAATTTCACACTCGTGTTAACACAAAAACCACGTTATTTCATTTATACTCTCTTCAACATGATATTTATCATTTCTTTCATCTGGATCAACATTGAAAGAATATTTTAGAGACAATATTTTTCCCCATTGCACTTCCAAGTTTCATGTTCATTCCTCCAGTCTCATTTCCAACTCCAATTAAGAGATAAATCACAAATATATAAGAAAGTTCTTTGTGCTTTTCCTGTACCAGCCAATTATTCTAATTTGTTCTGCCTCTAAAGAAGGGGATGACAAATCAACACGAAGGCCGATTATGCGACCTGTTCCAAGAGAAAGATCTGAGGATAGTCGATTTACTAATGAAGCTCCGTGTGTTTTAAGGATTGACAGATACAATCATCTGAAATTTTCTTCCCTTAAATTCGTGTTTTTCACCAGATACACATCTTTCATATTGGATAATATATTCTTTAAGTTCAAGATACTTGGACAAAAAGAAAAGAAAAATAAAAAGCAACCAACACATTTTAAAGTAATAATGCAATATTATAGCTATCACACTTCCTGGGAATTCAGCCTACTTTATGAACACAATTTAGCACAAACCCATAAGAAAGCTAACAAAGCTCAAAACCACTTAACAATAGCCTGGAGAGGTAAAGGTCAAAAATGATTATTGCTAGAACCAAGATCCAGCACACCCACCAAAAAAAAAAAAACACAGGACAGGAGAATCTGGAAACTTGTGTTCTAATTATAGTTATTTCAGTAATCATTAGTGTGATCTGAGTGAACTCAATCTGCCCTACTTTTTCCAATTATAAAAACCTATATCATCCTCTCAGTAGAAAAAAATATAAGATCTGAAAAGTTGCAGATCTCTTTAGGAAGGAAACAAAACAAAAATCATGCTTTCTAACCAAAATTGAATAATTCAAACAGCCAGGAGAATCCTAACAAAAGTTTTCCTTGTACCAAATTACATGAAGCAATTGCTTTTTTGAAAGCTATTTCTGATAATTACTAGACTTTTTTCCCCCAAGATGGCAGATTAGAGGCTTTTAGCAAGACTCAGCCACTTGGAAATGCAAGATGATGCATAAACTCTCTGAGCTTTAACCAAGAAGGAAAATGGAAATCCACTGGAATCATGACAGACACCCCACATTCTGGGAAGGAGAATTCAGGCAAACAGCCCCCATGATGGTGTCTGGCTGATAAAAGTGAGTGATGTCCTGTTATGTGTGAGGCTCAGAGAGCCTCCCTCTGTGACTCACTTTTCCACTAGGGATCCAAGTAATTTAAGTCAAGTGAGACCACCTTGTTTCTCCCAAGCCTCAGCACTATCTTTGGAAGAGACTTGGAGACACTGAAAGGCAAAGACACCAGAAACAGCTGCAGGCATTTTCCTAGACCTAGGACTGAAAGCAGGATGCCAGTTTTAATCCAGGTTCATACAAAGTCAGCCATACTTTGGCAAACAGCAGGCATTTTTGCCTCAGGCCAGAGATTGGAACACCTGCTGTGGAGCAGCATAGGGGCCTTCACAGCCAGAATTGTGGAAAGTGCCTCCTCAGTAAGGCCTGGAATTTTGCTCTCCCTTGTCATAGGCCTGGGGTGGGAGGAGAGCTGCTACAGTCATAGTTTATTCTAGACTTGCATCAGGACTAGCTTGGTGACTTGGAAGTGGTGTCTGTGTGTGTCATCACCGGGTGCCACAGCCTGCTCCCCTCAGATCATAGTAAAGTGAGGCCCTCTCCACTCCACTCCCAGGCAAAACAGCAGGCATTCAGAGAACAGGCTTGCCTGTACCAGCAGTCTGAGCTGCCCCGCTCTGCCTGGACGTAGATTGTGGTGCAGTGGGACCCTCTCTGCTCCATGCCCAGATTGATCTCAAGGCATCTGGAGCACCCGTTTGCCTGGTTCAGCAGTAGGAGCCACCCTACCCTTCTTGTGCACAGATTACAATGCAATGGGGCCCTCTCTGCTTCGTGACCAGGCAGATAACCAGGCATCCAGAGCAACTGCTTACCTGGTTCAGCAGCCTGAGCTACTCCCATCCTTTCTGTGTAGAGATTCTGAAGCAGGGGGAGCCTCTTCACTCCACATCCAGGCAGAACTCCATGCATTTAGAACAACTGCTTGCCTGGACCAGCAGCCTGAGTTTCCTAACCCTTTCTGTGCAGAGATAGTGGTGGATTGAGGCCTCCTCTGCTTGATGCCCAGGCAGATCTCCACACAGTCAGAGAAGCCACTCACCCAAATCAAAAGCCTAAGCTGTCCCACCCTTCCTGTGCAAAGCAGGTGATGAAGCAGGGCCTTCTCTGCTCTTCCCCCAGGCAGATCTCCAGGCATGCAGAGCACCCACTCACCCAAATCAGCAGCCTGAGCTGCCCCACCCTTCCTGTGCAGAGATAATGGTAATGCTGGGCTTTCCCTGCCCCATGCCCAGGCATATCTCCAGGCATGTGGAGCACCCAATTGTCTGGATCACAAGCCTGAGCCACCCCACCCTTCCTGTGTAGATTGTTGTACAGCAGGATCCTCTTCACTCCACATCCTGGCAGATCTCCAGGCACCTAGAGTAACCAGTCTCCTGGATTAGAGACCAAGGTGGGACCTTGGAGGTTTTAGGACCAAGGAGGTTTCCCAGCTCCACACCTAGGCAAACCTTTGGGCACTTGGTGGTCACCTACTTGATTCTCCATAGCCACTTGTCTCTGCCATCAGGCAACCTGTAGATCGGCTTGCCTGGACTGGTCCTACCCATCTTGGTCCCACCCACCCCAACCACCCTGGAGCTGATTAGGGAGCTCAGAACACTATGCACTCCTTGGTTCAGAACACTGCCTGCGGCAACAGAGAGCTTCTCCAGGTAAACAAGGATCAAGTATACCCAGTCACATTGCTTGCTCCCAGCTCTTACCCATATGCACAGTCTAGTGGCTTGTAGGTAGAACTATACAGTCCAATATTAAACCAAAGAAAGAGCATAGGACCATAGCAGCAGAGCTGAAAACAGGGGTGTGACTTAGACACAACAGTCTCTAAGTCACACCCCTGAGGGAGAGGGGCAAAGGAAAAGGGAAATAAAAGCCCAAAAATAATATAAGGAAAAATCAGAAAAATTTTACCCGCACAAAAATAATTATAAAAATTTGAAGTGCCAACATCTCCAATGAGAAGAAATTAGTGCAAGAATTCTGGCGCCATGAAAAATATTAACATAGTGACACCACTTAAGGATTGTACTAGCTCTCTATCAATTGTCCCTAACGAAAATGGAAACTCAAGAATGACAGATAAAGAATTCAAAGCATGGATTGCAAGGAAGCTCAAGGAGATCCCAGACAAGGTTGAAAATCAACACAAAGAAACTTCTAAAACAATCCAGGAAGTGAAAGAAGAGATAAAACATCTTTAAAAGGGATCACTCAGAGCTCCTGGAATTGAAGAACTCACTTTAGTAATTTTAAAATACAACTGAGAGCTTTGTTGGGCAAGCACAGTGGCTCACACCTGTAATCCCAGCACTTTGGAAGGTCAAGATGGGTGGATTAGCTGAAGTTAGGAGTTCAAGACCAGCCTGGCCAACATGGCAAAACCCCATCTCATGGTAGCATATACCTGTAACCCCAGTTACTCAGGAGGCTGAAGCAGGTGAATAGCTTGAAGCCAGGAGACAGAGGTTGTAGTTAACTGAGATCATGCCATCGCACTCCAGCCTGGGCGACAGAGCGAGACTCTGTCTCAAGGAAAAAACCCGCAAACTTTATCAAAAGACTGGATCAAGTGGAAGAAAGAATTTCAAAGCTTGAAGATCAGTCTTTTGAAAAATGAACAAAGTCTTTGAGAGATATGGGATTATGTAAAGTGATAAAACCTTTGAATTATTGGCATTCTTGTGAAAGAAGAGAAAAAGTAAACAATCTGGAAAATATATTTGAGGGCATGAGTCAATAAAATTTCCTTAATCTTGCTAGAGAGGCAGACACCCAGATACAAGAAATCCAGAGAACACCTGCAAGATACTATACAAAATGAATAGCACTGAGGTATATAGTCACCAGACTGTCCAAGGTCAATGCTAAAGAACAAATCTTGAAGGCAGCGAGAAAAAAAAAAAAAAAAGGGGGGGAGGTGCAGACTACATAAGATGACATACAGAGGAATCCCCATCAGCCAAACACCAGACTTTTTCAGTAGAAACCTTAAAAGGCAAAAGAGATTAGGGGCCGATTTTCAACATTCTTAAAGATGAGAAATTCCAACCAATAATTTCATATTCAACCAAACTAATCTTCATAAGTGAGGAGAAAAAAAATCTTTTCTAGACAAGCAAGCACTAAAGTTGTTGTCACTAGACCAGCCTTAAAGGAGATCTTTAAAAGAATTCTAAACATATACATGAAAGAACAATACCTGCTACAACAAAAACACTTGAATACATCGCCCACATGCCCTATAAAGCAACCACACACAGTAGAAACTATAAAACAACCAGCTAACAATCTCACAATAGGACCAAAAACACACATCAATATTAACCTTGAATGTAAATGGTCTAAATGCCGCTACTTCAAAGGCGCAGAGTTGCAAGTATGATTAAAAAAAAAAACAAACAAAAATAAAAAACAAGATCCAACTATCTGCTATCTTCAAGAGACCCAACTCACACATAACAGTCATAGGCTCAAAGTAAAAGGATGAAGAGAGATCTATCACACAAATGAAAAATAAAGCAGGAGTTTCTATGTTTATGTGAGATAAAACAGACTTTAAACCAACAACAGTAAAAAAAAACGATAAAGAACAGCATTACATAATGACAAAGTGTTTAATTCAACAACAAGAGTTAACTAGCCTGAATATAGAGGCATCCAACATTGGAGCACCCAGATTCATAAAACAACTACTCCTAGACCTATAAAAGGACTTAGATAGCTACACAATAATAGTGGGAGACTTCAACACACCACCAACAGCATTAGACAGATTATACAGGTAGAAAACTATCAAATAAATTGTAGATATAAATTTAACACTACACCAATCGGACCTAATGGACATCTACAGAGCACTCCACCCATCAACCACAGAAGATATATTCTTCTTATCTGCACATGAAACATACTCCAAGATCAACCACACGCTCAGCCATAAACCAAGTATCAATAAATTTTTAAAAAATGAAATTATATCAACAATACTCTCACACCGTAGTGGAATAAAAATAGTAATCAATGCCAAAAAGTTCTCCAGAAACCACATAATTACATGGAAATTAAGCAACTTGCTCCTGAATGATTTCTAGGTAAACAACAAAATTAAGGCTAAAATTTAAAGGATTCTTAGAAATAAATGAAAACGAAGATACTACAAACCAAAATCTCTGGGATGCAGTGTAAGCAGTGCTAAGAGGAACATTTATAGTGCGAAACACCTATTTCAAAAAGTTAGATCTCAAATTAGCAATCTAACATCACACCTAGAGAAGCAAAAATAGGCCGGGTGCGGTGGCTCAAGCCTGTAATCCCAGCACTTTGGGAGGCCGAGACGGGCGGATCACGAGGTCAGGAGATTGAGACCATCCTGGCTAACACGGTGAAACCCCGTCTCTACTAAAAAATACAAAAAAACTAGCCGGGCGAGGTGGCGGGCGCCTGTAGTCCCAGCTACTCGGGAGGCTGAGGCAGGAGAATGGCGGGAACCCGGGAGGCGGAGCTTGCAGTGAGCTGAGATCCAGCCACTGCACTCCAGCCTAGGCCACAGAGCGAGACTCCATCTCAAAAAAAAAAAAAAGAAACAAAAATGAACTAACCCCAAAGCTAGAAGAAAATAAATAACTGAAATTAGAGCAGAACTGAATAAAATAAAGAGCCAAAAATTTATTTTGAAAAAACGACAAAACTAAAGATGATCCCTTGAAAAGATAAATAGGATCAATAGACCACAAGCTAGACTAAATAAAAAGAAGGTCCAAATAAGCACAATAAAAAATGACAAAGGTGACATTACAACCAATCCCACAGAAATAAAAAAGAATCTCAGAGACTGTTATAAATACCTCTAGACACACAAACTAGAAAATCTAGAGGAAATGAATACATTTTTGGGAACACACAAGCTCCTAAGATTGAATCAGGAAGAAACTGAAATCCTGAACAGACCCATATCAAATTCTAAAGTTGAATTACTAATTAAAAAACTACCAACACAAAAAGCCCTGGACCAGATGGATTCACAGCCAAATTCAACCAGAACTACAAAGAAAAGCTGGTACCAATCCTATAGACACTACTCCAAAAAATTGAGGAGAAGGGACTTCTCTCTAACTCCTTCTGTGAATTTAGTATCCCCTTAATACCAAAATCTGGCAAAGACATAATGAAAAGAGAAAACTTTAGTCCAAGATCCTTGATGAACATAGACACAAAAATCATCAACAAAATAATAGAAAACTAAATTCAGCAGCACATCAAAAAGTTAATTTACTGTGATCAAATAGGCTTCATTCCTGGGATGTAAGATTGTTTCAATATATGAAAATCAATAAATGTGACTCAGCACATAGAAAGAATCAAAAACAAAACCATTTGATCATCACAATAGACACAGAAAAAGTCTATAATAAAACCCACATCTCTTCATGATTAAAAACTCTCAGCAGGCTAGGCACTGAAGAAATGTACCTCAAAATAATAACAGCCATCTGTGACAAACCCACAGCAACATCATACTGAATGGACAAAGACTGGAAGCATTCCCTTGAGAACTGGAATAAGACAAGAATGCCCACTCTCACTAATCCTATTCAATATAGTACTAGGGTTCCTTGCCAGAGCAAGCAGGCAAGAGAAATAAATAAAAGGCATCCAAACAGGAAAAGGGGAAGTCAAATGATGTCTCTTTGCTGATGATCCTTTACCTAGAAAACTCTAAAGACCCTGCCAAAAGTCTTCTGGAACTAACAAGTGACTTCAGTAAAGTTTTCAGATATAAAATCAATGTATAAAAATCTGTAATATTTCTATTCACCAATAATTTTCAAGCTAAGAGTCAAATCAAGAACGTAATCCCACTTACAGCCACAATAAAATAAAATAAAATAAAATAAAATAAAATAACTTAGGAACACGTCTAACCAAGGAGGTGAAAGATCTTCACAAGAACAACAAAATACTGAAAGAAGTCATAGATGACACAAACAAATGAAAAAACATTTCATGATAATGGATTATAAGAATCAGTATCATTAAAATGGCCATACTGCCCAAAGCAATCTGCTGATTCAATGCAATTTCAACCAAACCACCAACATCATTTCTCACATAATTGAAAAAATCTATTCTAAAATTCATATGGAACCAAAAAAGAGTCCAAATAGCCAAAACAATCCTAAGCAAAAAGCATAGGCCAGAGGCATCCCATTCACCAACTTCAAACTAAACTATAAGGCTACAGTAACAAAAACAGCATGGTACTGGCATAAATACAGACACATAGACCAATGAAACAAAATAGAGACCCCTCAAATACAGCCACACACCTATAGCCATCTGATCTTCAACAAAGTTGACAAAAATAAGCAATGGGGAAAGGACCATCTATTCAATAAATGGTGCTGGGATAGCTGGCTAGCTACATGAAGAATGAAACTGGACCCCTACCTTTCATCATATATAAAACTTAACTCAGGATAAATTAAAGATACAAATGTAAGACCTCAAATTATAAGAATCCAAGAAAAAACCCTAGGAAATACCATTCTGGACAATGACCTTGGGAAATAATTTATGACTAAGTCCTCAAAATCAGTGGAAACAAAACCAAAAATTAACAATTGGTATCCAATTAAACTAAAAAACTGCTGCACAGCAAAACAATCTATTGATAGGTAAAGAACCTATAGTATGGGAGAAAATATTCACAAACTGTATACCTGACAAAAGTCTAATTGCCAAAATCGATAAGGAACTTAATTCAACAAGCAAAAACTAACCCCATCAAAAAGTAAGCCAAAGAGATGAACAGACACTTTTCAAAGGGGACATATATGAGTCCAACAAATATATGACAAAATGCTCAACATCACTTATCATCAGAGAAATTAAAATCAAAACTGTAATGAGATACCATCTTATAATAGCTAGAATTACTATTATTAAAAAGTCAACAAACAACAGATGCTGGTGAGGCTGTGGAGAAAATGGAATGCTTATGCACTGTTGTTGGGAATATAAATTAGTTCAGCCTCTAAGGAAAACAGTTTGGATATTTCTCAAAGAACTTAAAACAGAACTGCCATTCAACCCAACAATCTCATTACTGGGTACATATCCAAAACATAATCATTCTACCAAAAAGACACATGAACTCAGACGTTTATCACAGCACTGTTCGCACTAGCAAAGGAACAAAATCAGCCTAGGTGCACATCAATGGTGGATTGGATAAAGAAAATATGGTACATATATACCACGGAATACTATGCAGCAATAAAAAGGAATGATATCATGTCCTTTGCAGCAACATGAATGCAGGTGGAAGCCATTATCCTAAGTGAATTTACAAGGAAACAGCAAACCTAATACCTCATGTTCCTGCTTATAAGTGGAATATAAACATTGATTACTCATGGACATAAAGATTGTTAGGACAGACATTGTGGACTATTAGAGAGGGGAGGGAGCTAGTAGCTACTAGAGTGGAAGGGGTTGAAAAACTACCCATTGGGGGCCAGTGCAGTGGCTCACACCTGTAATCCCAGCATTTTGGGAGACTGAGGCAGGCGGATCACAAGGTCAAGAGATCAAGACCATCCTGGCCAACATGGTGAAACCCTGTCTCTACAAAAAATACAAAAATTAGTTGGGTGTGGTGGTGCACACCTGTAGTCCCAGCTACTTGGGAGGCTGAGGCAGGAGAATCATTTGAAGCCAGGAGGGGGACGTTGCAGATCACACCACTGCACTCCAGCCTGGTGACAGAGCAAGACTCTGTCTAAATATATATATATACCTGTTGGGCACTATGCTCATTATCTGGGTGATGTGATCATTTGTGCATCATGCAATGAACCCATGTAACAAACCTGCAAACGCATCCCCTGAATCTAAAATATAATGTGAAATTTTAAAAATTAGTAAAAATAAAAATAAAGGTAAAGTAAAAATAAAATAAATTTTAAAAATAAAAGCTATTTTTATGTTTATTAGGATATGGAATTACATAAAATTACAGTTAAATAAAGTCACTAGTTGTTTTGAGAATCAAGGCCATTAAGTTTATATTTCAACTTTGACCTTGACACAGGCTAATGAAGAACCTAGCAACATGTCCCAGTACTTAATAGCCCCCATGAATGTGAGAAGTAGAATACACAGAAAGGCCCCATATAACCATGTTCTATATATGACGGTTTTAATACAGGGCTTTAATTCTTTGCCATCCTTTTCATCCAGAAGTGGACCCTATATGTTTTTGCCTTGAATTTGGGCAGGCTTTTTTATGGCCTCAACCAGTAGAACAGTGTCAGTAAACTATGTCCTATTGACCAAATCTAGGCCACCTGCCTGCTTTTGTGAGTATTGAAGCACAACCCTGTTCATTTTTAGATATATTTTCTATGGTTTTTTGTACAACGGCAGAATTGAGAAGTTGCAATGGACACTGCATGGCTCTCAAATTCTAAATATTTACTATTTGACCTTTTATAGAAAAAAGTTTTCCAACTCCTAAAATAGAGTATAATAGAAAGGGTGCTATATAATATCTAAGACTAGGCCATAGAAGATCATTCAGCTTCTGCTTTGTTCTCTTGGAATGCTTGATCTCTGGATACTCCTTGGAACATTATTTTGAAAGCTACCCATTATGCTATGAGAAGTTTAAGCCACAGAGGAAGATACATGTAGGCACTCCAATTAACAGCCCCTGTTGGTCTCAGTCCTCAAGTCATTCCATCTCAGGTGCCAGATATGTGAATTAAAAACATGTAAATGATTCCAGCACCAGCCATTTGAAGTCCCATGAGCTGAAGCTCCAGATATCAGTCGTGGAGTAGGGACAAGCCATCCCTGCTGTGCACTGTCCGAACTGCTGACCCACAGAATCTATGCACATATTCATATTTTTAATTCTATACTAAGTTTGTAGCACTTTGTTATGTAGCAATAGTTAACTGGAGCACCATTTCTGCATATAGGAGATCTACACTTCACAGAGGACCTGTTTAGACATTAGTGTTGCTGCTCCATTTAATATAAGAATGTATACACACACAGATATGAAATGTACATGTATATGTAAATTCTATACCTATATAAGCTAGTCTGTGTTACCCATAAAATCAGGGACTTTATAATAATTAACTGTTTTTTAACATTTCTTTTACTGTTTCAATAAACAATAAGTTCTTATGCTGTATAGATCTTCTCTTTTAACCATCACAGAAACTCCTAAGAGATGTAATATTATTATTTCTATTTCAGAGATGAGAATACTGAGATAGAGACAATTTGCACAGGGGTACTCATCAAAGAAGTTTTAGAGTCAGGATTTGGACCCAGGCAATCAGGCATTATATCCCCTTACTCCTAGTCACCAAGCTATACATTGAGGAAGGGGACAGAAGCAGAATGATTACCTAATGTCCACGAAGCTAGAAATTTAGCAGGCATGATAGAAAGAAGACAGAGCTGGAGTCACAAGTCCAAGGCTCTAGTAATAAGTAAATT
The DNA here is from genome assembly GCF_002776525.5 of Piliocolobus tephrosceles. NCBI lineage: Eukaryota > Metazoa > Chordata > Mammalia > Primates > Cercopithecidae > Piliocolobus > Piliocolobus tephrosceles. The sequence goes on along the minus strand of NC_045447.1, from coordinate 94,107,234 downwards.
CTACCTTCATCTAGATATAGATTTGTTTAAAAAATGAAAAAGGGCTCTGCACATTTTAATGATTGTTTTATATTATAAAAAAAAAGATAAAGAACAGAATATCACTAAGGGGAGGGAATAAAAACTTGTCAGTTATTTTCCAAGGGCCTAAACTATTGATCAAAATGAAATCTTTATTAAGTATTCACGATATCAGAAGTTTTTCCCACTCTTAATTTTTCCATTTCTTTTTTGCCCTCTCTTGGCCAAAGTTCAAAGCCTAACTCAACATTTTAGAAATAATATCATAAAATAGTTATGTCACACTAAGTCTCCATATTCCAATGCTCCCTGAAATGGAGACTCTAATTCTTTAAATAATTTAAGCAACAAAAAATAATACTTTTGGCATCAGTGGAAAGATAGGAGAAGTTGCTTATGTAATAAAGCAGTAAACAAGTTTTTGGCCAACTAGGTTGATTTAAATGTAGATACTAACCCAAGTTTCTACACCTGTGCTAAAACCTAGTGACAGGCCACAGATGGTTTCTAAATGGATAAGTCAGTGCATTCAGCCAAATTCACTCTATAAAATGTGGTAGTAGTAGTAGTAGCAAAAGACAGGGTTTGACTGGCCAACTAGGACATACACGAAGACCCCAAGATAGACAATATCAAGGACAAATTATATAGAGTAAGATACTGTTTCGATTATCAGTCCACAGAACGGGTCATCCAGGATAGAAGAAGAAACAGATTTGTTGCCAAGTAGGTGAAGCCAGAGCCATGGAGAAATGAGTGGTAGGTGGTTAGAGTAGCCCACTTCTGAGAACCACAGGGAGCAGTGTGAGGTGAACAGACATGGCAAAACGTCTCTCCATGTCTTCAGCTATTCCTTTCCAATTTGGCCACCTCGGAGGAATAAAATTTAAGAGATCATTGACCTAAGCAGAACATGAAATTGATCATCTGACCCAATGTGCATGAATTATTCCCCTTAGAGTGGTCAGGAATCAGATGCCATTCTAGGGAAGGGGTCAGCACACTTTTTCTGTAAAAGGTAAGAGTAAACATTTTAGATTTTGTGGGTCATACTTCTCTGTTGCAACTGCTCAACTCTGCTGTTTTAGCATGAAAACAGCCATATACTATACATTAATGAATGAGTTTGGCTGTGTTCCATAAGACTTTATTTACAAAACCAGGAGCCAAGCAGAATTTGATCAGTTGGCCATAGTTTCCCAACTCCAGTGCTGGCTTAGTGTTCATGAGAGACTGTGAGTCAACGAGTCATGAGACTACATTCTTGTTCTCACTGTGCTACTTTCTACCTGGGTGAAGTTGAACTCATCCCTTTATCTACATGGCCTGCTGTATTAAACAGCAGGGAAATAAAACAGACAGGAAGTTTATAAACAGAGAGAGAAAGGAGTTAGCTCATACAACTTTGGAACTATAATAAATTCAAAATCTGCAGGGTAGGCCACCAGGCTGCAGACCCAGGGAACAGTTGCAGTTCTGGCAGAATGCAGTCTGATAGCAGAATTACTACTTGCTCACGGGAGGTCAGGTTTTCTTCCATTAAGGATTTCAGCTGATTAAATGGGTCCCACAAACATGGCAGTCAATCTGCTTTACTCAAAACCCACCAGGTAGATGTTAATCTCACCCAAAAAAAGCACCTTCACAGAATGACTCAGAATAATGTCTGAGCAAATATCTGAGCATCATGACCTAGCCAAGCTGACATGTAAAATTAACCATTTCAGCCACAGGTTCCTCATCTTTTAGTGGGCAGTTTGATTTATTTGAACTGGTTGGTCCCTCTGGGAGATAACATTCTATCTTTAATTTTACACACAGCAGGCATTGGAGAGGGAGAGCCTATTCACTCAGATGACACCTAAAAAGATAAAACTTTGTCTTATTCTCTCTACAACTGACTAGGCAGAATGCCAAAAATACAACACCACTTGTATCTGCTTCAGCTAACATAGGGTAGGTCTGGAACTGACCTATACTCCCAGGGGTATAGAAGTTCTGTTTCCATCAGTGGGAATCTTGACTTGCTGAGTTTGTAAGTAGAACAGTGTGTTGTGTTAAAAGTTGCCCAAGGATGTGAGTCCATGAGGCTGAGAACGGGAAAAAGAAATGAGCATTTGAAGATACAATTCTACAGCGTAAAAATATAATTCAGGGGCCAAACTGCTGCTGCTTTTCAAATCAGAACAAATCAAGTAAATTGGCAAAGGAAGAACATTGGTCATGATGGACGAAATTCTTTTCAGAAATGATCTCTCGAATGATTTGACTCAGTGTCGACAATAATGAGGCTCCAGAAACCACAAGCCAGAGCTTCTCATTCTCAGATCCCTCTCCAAATATCCATAATAAGAATTTGGCATCAGTATATTTTGAAAACTCCTCAAATGATTATGATGTACAACTAGGGTTAAGAACCACAACCATATCCAATTCTAGACACATAATAGAGATGTAGAGAGAACTGAAATTGAACTAGGGTTAAATAGTAACATAAGCTCTGACTGTAGCTAGACAACGGCTTATAGATTTAACAGGAGGAGAGGATAAAGAACACAAGACAAAAAAATCAAATGTTTTACATCTGTGTTTAGCTAATTGCAACTCAGATAATTCAAACAACCCATAGCACCTGAACCCTAACATGTGTTAACTGTTTTAAAAAATGTAACTGTTCAAGTGAATGTACTCGGAGAATAATGTGAAAGAAAAATACGAAATTTTACTTTCTGTGCTAGTTGCTTTCTATGCCTGTATGCTATTTTATTTTCCTAATACAAACTAGATATTCTTCTACAGTTTGTATAGATGAGGAAAATAAAACCAGAAAAGCTCAATTTTCTCATGGCCACTCATTGAGGGTATGATAGGCAGAATAATTGCCCCCCAAAGACATCCTCACCCTAGTCCCCCAAACCTGTGAATATTTTACCTTATACGGAAAAATAAACGGGCTTTACAGATATTGTAAAAGTTACATCGAAATAGATTATCCTGGATTATCTCAGGGAACAAATCAAATCACATGAGTCTGAGTCTTCAAAAGCAGGGAACTACCCCCATCTGGAGAGGGAG
>NC_045447.1:94088073-94103738 GCF_002776525.5 Piliocolobus tephrosceles | reverse complement strand
GGGGAAGGGAGGGGGAGGGAGAGGGAGGGAGAGGGAGAGAGAGGGAGGGGGAGGGAGGTAGAGGGAGAGAGAGGGAGGTAGAGGGAGAGATGGAGGGAGAGAGACAGATCACAGTAGAAGAATGGTCAGAGATGCAACATTGCTGGCTTTGACAGTGAGGAAAGTGGCCCCTGAACTAAGAACTGCAATTGACTTCTAGAAGCTGGTAAAGTCCAGCAAAGGAGTTCATCCCTCAAACCTTCAGAAATGAACTCAGCCTTGCCAACATCTTTATTTTAGCCCATTGAGATCTGTCAGGCTTCTGACATAAGAAAGTGTAAGATAATAGATTTTTAAGTCACTAAATGTACAGTAAGTTATATGACAGCAATAGAAGATATTAACAAAGACAGAGGTCCTGCAAGACTCAGGCTATGTATTCAGATCTAAGCATTTCTAAAGCAGGGTCCAGACTTGTGACCCACAGCTGTAGTAGCTTCAGTGGAGCCTCACCCCACACCTGGAGCAAGAGTGGCCTAATGCAAAGCAGTGACAGCAGCAGTGAGGCTCTCTCTGCCTCACACCTGGGGTAGATGAGGACCTGATCTACCTCATAGATCAGCATAGGTAGACACTAGTGGCTCAAATGTACTAAGACAGCACATAGAACTAGTAAAATCTGAATAAGCTCTAGGAACTGTATGAATGTCAGTTTCCTGGTATTGATAATATACTACATTCACGCAAAATGTCAGCTTTGGGGAAGGCTGGATGATGCATACACCGAGTTACCCATATAATTCTCTGTAACCTCTTGTGAATCTATATTACAACATTTTAAAAAATATTTAAGTGGGTCCAGCCTAAAATAGCAGCAGTGTAGGCATAGAAAAGATTAGTGAGGTTTATGTCAGAAAGACTAAATATGCTGCTAAATAATAGCTAACATCTGATAGCAGGAGATTTCCATGACCCCAGCTCAAATAACAACCAGCAATTTTGGTTTTAATCCCTGGAGTTTAAAAAAAGAAATCACTAAAACAAAATTCCTAGGTATTTATGTAATGACAAGACCACTAGATTAGAGATATGGCTTCCTAAAATGATTTCAAAAGCAAACATACCAATTCAATGTATATATTAGCTTTTAACATATCAGTCATATTATTTCAATCAGCAGTCCCCAACCTTTTTGGCACTGGGAACTGGTTTCAAAGAAGATAATTTTTCTATGAACCAGGGTCGGCAAGGATGGTTTCCGGATGATTCAAGCGCATTTCCTTTATTGTGCACTTTATTTCTGTTATTATTACACTGTTATATATAATGAAATAATTATACAACTCACCATAATGTAGAATCAGTGAGAGCCCTGAGCTTGTTTCCCTGCAACTAGATGGTCTCATCACGGGGGTGATGGGAGACGGTGACAGATCATCAGACATTAGACTCTCATAAGGAGAGCACAACCTAGATCCCTCACACCCGCAGCTCCCAATAGCTTTCCAGCTCCTGTAAGAATCTAATGCTGCTGCTGAGCTGACAGGAGGCAGAGCTCAGGTGCTAATGAGAGCAATGGGGAGTGTCTGTAAATACAGATGAAGCTTGTCTCCCGTGCTGCTGGCCCACTACTCACCTCCTGCTGTGTACCCTGGTTCCTAATGGGTACCAGTCTGTGGGCCCGGGACTGGGGACCCCTGATTTAAATGGTATATATCTTAAATAACCAAATATTTCTGGATATCCAGCTATATCGTGTGGCACGCAGGGTTTGCTCTGAGTTCAGTTTTGTCTTATAGTAAGACAGTAAAAGAAACATAAGCCTCAACTACAGTTGGATCTCATCACAGGAAGGCTAGATTAAAAGAAGTAGCAGCAATTCTTAAGCACCAAATCTTAAGCAGTGGTTTCTAAATTTGGCTTTACATTAGAATCACCTGAAGAGCTTCTTAAACCTCCTGATGCTCAGGCTGCATCCCAGACCAGTTAAATCAGAATTTCTGGTTCTCTGTTGGTGGGTTGAAATATTAGTAATTTTAAAGTTCCCTAGATGATTCCAATGTCCAGCTAAAACTGAGAATAAATGAGCAGAAGGGATGTGCTGTAAAGATCTTTTAATAACAAGATCTTTTAGCCAATCAGATTTACCTCCCCCAAAATGGGTAAGGACGTCTAGATTTTGTGCGTACTTGCTTAATTTTAATTAGCACTGTGATTTGTTCAACCTCAATCATGTTTTCTCTAAATGTCATGTTAGCTGGTGACTGTGTTGAAATGGAAAGCATTTTTATGTCCCCACTCCTACTTTCAGCTACCAGTCTCCGCCAAGAAATGGAGAAAAGACATTCTCTATTACTACTGCAACAAGTGCTGTCATAATAGCTTTAGTTAGTCCAAATATTTGCTCTGGCTGTGATAAGCCTCTTTACCAAGTAGTGACCTATATTAAGAACAACTTGGTCCTCCACCAGGGCATGAACTTTAGAGTACATGAAAATCACCTCGAGTGCGTTTTAAAACACAGATTGCTGGGTTCCACCAGAGTTGCTGATTCCATAGGCCTGTGGCAGGGCTCGATAATTTGAATATGGAACAGGTTATAAGGTGATGCTGATAAAGCTGGTCAGGTGATCACATTTTGAGAACCACCGTTCCAGGGGCTTGAAATATTAAGATACTAATGGGGAAAGCCCTTACCAGATCCAGATTATACTATCACTAACTACTTTTTGTAGGAGAAAAACATGTTTTGTTCTTGTTTGCACCTGTTTGTTCATATTGGAAGCTAGTTTTTAAAAATTTTTAATTCACACATTGTAACTACATATTTATGGAGTAGAATTTGATATTTCCATTCATGTACATGGTATATAATGATCAAATAAGGGTAATCAACCGTAACCTCATCCATTTATTATTTTTTTTTTGCAATGAGAACATTTAAAAGCCTCTCTTCTGGCTATTTTGTAATGTACAATACCTTGTTGTTAACCATAGTTACCCTACTGTATAATAAAATACTAGAATTCTTCCTATCTTACTATGACCCTTACAAATTGATTAAGTTGTCCCCATCTTCCCATCCCCCCTCTTCTCTCCAATCTTTGATTATCACTGTTCTACTCTACTTCTATAATATCTTTTTGTTGTTGTTGTTTTGCTTCCACCTATGAGTGAGATCATGTGATATTTATCTTTCTGTGTCTGGCTTATTTCACTCAATATAATGTCCTTCGTATTCATCCATATTGTCACAAACAGCAGGATTTCATTGTTTTTTCTGACTGAAAGTATTTCATTGTGTATGTACGCTCCTATTTTTACCCACTCACCTGTTGAATCAGTTGATTCCGTGTCTTGGCTATTATAAATAATGCTGCAATAAATATAGGAGTGCAGACATCTCTTCAACATACTGATTTCATTCTTGTTGGATACATACCCAGCAGCAACATTGCTGGATCATAGTAGCTTGATTTTCAATTTTTTCAGGAACCTCCGCACTGTTTTCCGTAATAGCTGCCCTACTTTATAATCTCACCAACCGTGTGTTTCTTTTTCTCCGCATCCTCACCAACACTTATTATCTTTTGTTATTGTTGTTGATTATGTTGTTTTTAAATTAGCTTGGTGCAGAGTAATGGCAAAAACACAATTACTTTTACATAGAATGAATAAATAGCCATTTAAACAGGTGTGAGATATCTCATTGTGATTTTGATTTGTGCTTCTCTGATGATTACTGATGAACATTTTTAATCTACATGTTGGCCATTTTTTGTATTCTTTTTAGAAATGTCTATCAAGGTCTTTTGACCATTTTTAAATCAAGTTGTTTGTGCTTTGCTGTTAAGCTCCTTATATATTCTGATTAATCACCCCTTGTCAGATATATAGTTTGCAAATATTTTATTCTGTACATTGTCTCTTTACTCTGTTAACTGTTCCTTTGCTGTGCAAAACTTTTTAGTTTGCTTTAATTTCATTAGTCTATTTTTGTTTTGTTGCCTATGTTTTTGAGGTCTTATTTAAAAAGTCCCTGCCCAGCCCAATATTATAAAGGATTTATCCTATATTTTCTTCTAGTAGTTTATAGTTTCAGTTTTTACATTTAAGTTGTTAATCCATTTTGAGTAGATTTTTGTATATGGTAAGATGTAGAGATCTAGTCTCATTCTTCTGCATGTGTATATACAATGATCGTTTTCTTGATTTCTTTTTCAGATAGTTTACTGTTAGCATATAGAAGTGCTACTGATGTTGATTTGGTATTCTGTGAATTCACTGAATTCATGTATTAGCTCCAACAGCTTTTTGGCAAAGTTTTTAGGGTTTCTATATATAGTATGTCATCTACAAATAGGGATAATTTTGCCTCCTCTTTTCCGATTTGTGTGCCTTTTAGTTTCATTCTTGCCTACTTGCTGTAGACACCATAGGACTTCCGGTACTATGGTGAACAACAGTGGTGAAAGTGGAGACCTTCATCCTGCTCCTACTCTTGGAGAAAGAGCTTCAGCTTTTCTCCATTCAGTACATGTTAGTTGTGGGTTTGTCGTATATGGCCTTCCTTTGATGTGTTGAGGTAATTTATCTGTGTTGAGTGATTTTATCATTAAAGGATGTTGCATTTTATCAAATGCTTTTTCTGTGTCTATTGAAATGATTTTTTTCTGGTGATTTCCTATGTCGCATTTATTTATTTGCATGTGTTGAACTATCTTTGCATTCCCTAGGATGAATCCCACTTGATCATAGTGAATGGCTTTGTTGAGAGTTTTTGCACCTATGTTCATCTGCGATATTAGCCTCCAGTTTTCATTTTTTTTGTGACTTTGTCTGGCTTCAGAATCAGGGTATTGCAGCCTTGTAAAATGAGTTTGGAAGTGTGGCCTCCTCTTCAACTTTCTGGAATAGTTTGAGGAAGATTGATATTACTTCTTTGAATGATTAGCAGAATTCAGAGATGAAGTCATTAGGTTCTAGTCTTTAATTTCTTTGATGGAATACATCATATTACTGATTCAATTCTTTCAATATTGGTCTTTTCAGATGTTCTGTTTCTGCATGACTTAATCTTGGTAGTTGTATGTATCTATGAATTTGCGTTTTTTTCTTAGTTTTTAAAATTCTTATTTCTTTTTTTTCCCCCCCTTCTAACTGGGTTATTTCAGAAGACCTATCTTAAAGTTTGAAATTTTTTTCTTAAGTTTGATTTAGTTGGTTGTGGAAGCTCTCAGTTGTATTTTTTATTCCATTCATTGAATCTTTCACCGCCAAGATTTCTGTTTGGTGCCTTTTAATGATATTTATCTCTTTGCTAAATTATTCATTCATATAATAAATTGTATTTTATGATTTTATTGTTTGTATTCTTTTGTATCTCATTGAGTTTCCTTAAGATAAGTATTATGAAGATTTTTAGGCAATCTGTAAATACACTTTTCTTCAAGGTCTGTTTACTAGAGACTTACTATGTTTCTTTGGGGATGTTACATTTCTTTCCTTTTGCATGTTTCTTGTCTTCCTACATTGATAGCTGCACATCTAATAGAACAGTAGCTTTTTCCAATTTTATGGAATAACTTTCATAGAGATATAGTTATTCTGTACATCTCCAGGGTCCTAAGGGTATTGGTTGGATATGGTACTTTGGCTTTGGAACTAGGTGGACTCAATAGTATGGGCCCTATGCAGTTTCTTCAGCTGTAATTTTTGTTGGTGATGTCTGTGATTACCTCAGTGAACTAGCCTCTGAAAGCATGTACTTCAGTGGTATAATTTTTCTGAAGGTGGGGGTGCCTCGCTGATTTTCAGGCTGGGCACACTCAGGAGTGATAGGATGGCAGGGTGTATGATGGGTTCTCTGGGGCAGCAGGGCCACTGCTGAGCTGGCTTTTGGGCCAGGCATGCACACATGACCAGACTACTGTGTGGCAATGTCTCCAGGGAGATGAGTCTGCCAACAGACTCACTATTGGGCCCACCAGCTGTGTGGTAGTCTCTACAGCAGACAGAGCTGACGCCAGACTGGTTGTCGGTCTTGGTGCAGGTGCACACAGTGCAGTGAGCAGGTTACTTATGTGGTGGTAGCTCTAGGAGACAGGGCAGTTGCTGCTCTGTTAGGCTTGTTATGGGTATGCATTGGCACAGTGGGTTGACTGGCTATTCTGCAGCTGCCTTGCTTTGCAGATCCACCTGTTCTTTGGGGATGGGGGTACAGGCTCAGTGAAGCCAGGCTCGTGGTGCTATAAGCACTCATATGAACACGGTAGAATAACAGTGGAGCTTCAAGAATAGAGGCAGTGGCTCCTGGCCCCCAGGGCAGGACACACTCTCTCAGTAGGTCCAGTTTCAAGATGGCACCTGGTTGTTGCAGCTTAGGTCATAGGAGTGGTGGGTACACAACCTAGGCTCTTACTCTGGGGCAATGCTGCTGCATGAACTTTCAACAACTTTACAAACTGTATTTAGGGCATATAATGACTGAGGGACTGTCCTGTAGCAAGGATTTCTGGCATCTCTGGTAGCTATTGAGACCACTGGGAGTCTCCAGCTTACCTCTTCCTAGTAGAATAACTTTCCCTGACTCAAAGCTGATTGTGGCAGGGGAAACAGTGCAGCAGAGGCAGACTGTGTTGCTTCCTTCTCTATGGTGCTATCCTAGGCTTCTGTACTCCACAGGGATTTCACTGCTCCCTGGTGCCCTCCAGCATACTTTCTCAATCACTCCACTTGAGGTATAGTTGCTTATTCATTGTTCTGGTCCCTTTTTGTTGTGGGGGACCAGCACCTGGCAACACTAGTCAGCCATCTTGTTCTTCATTATTCTGTATCAAACCTTATTTGAAACATAAACAGAATGAAGAGAAGAGAAAGAAAGAAATATATATTGCTATATGGATTGTCCATACTTTATGCATGTGGAATAAGTTTGTTTCCCTATTGAAGTGGTACTCAAATTTTGCTGCTCATTCGAGTTACCTAAGGAGCATTAAAAGACACTGGTTTCTGGGTCCCACCTCCAGAATCTGATTTAGTAGATCTGGAGAGGAGCCTGGGCATGGGGATTTTTTCAAAATTTCCCAAGTGATCCTAATGTGCAGCAAATTTGCAAATTGCCTATGGGCTGCAAGTCAAGTGATCGGATAAAAATGTAAGACACATGGGCTGTGACTTGAGGTCTGTTTTTATGTGTATTCCATTTCTTCCTCCTGGAAGAGCTGTGCTATGGAAAATGACTGACAGTTGTGTTGATTGTCTGAAATTGATTGAAATTTCCAATTAGCATGAACAGGGAGGGAGAAGGGTTGAACACAATACTAATGTGTATCATTTACTTATTGCACTATGTGTTTAGCTAGATGCTGTTGCAATTGACTTCAACTCTCCTCTTCATGCTAATAGTAATGCTTGTCCTAATACCCCTGTAAACTTCTAAGCCTATAGGTAGACAGCACCACAAAGTATTTACCCCTCGCCCTCAAGTCCACTCCCCTCTCTCAACACATACATATACATCAAGGCACTTTGAGAGCAAAACAAACATATTGGACTTTAATGCTCCTTCTATTCAGTCTCCTTTTTATCAGGAGACCTCAGAGTTCAGTGCAAGGACAAATGTTTGCCTTTTGGTGAAGAATGTAGACAGTACCATCAAAAGATAAATAGCCCTTAGGGAGAGGAAAACAGTATTTCAAAAAGGTTGATGCTCAAAGAAGGAAGTTTCAGTCATCTCAGCTTAGAGGTCAAATATCCAAAGTAAAAAAAGCAAAAAAAAAAAAATGAAGAAAAGAAATCAAATCTAGCTTTTTCTATTGATATCAGGCAGCTTTCTTTAAAAATAAGAAAAGAAAAAAAAATCTTAAACCTTGAATTGTCTTTCCTAATGCAAAGTATGTTTGCCTATCTTAGACTATCCCTCCTATTTCCTATCTTACTCATAATGTTTAATTCTTGAAACAGCCACATGGCTGAAAACAGAAGCTAACCTCTTGCCCCAGTGTGAATTAAATCTTCTTTTTCTAAGACCAGCCTTAGACGTACATAATTATTTTCTCAGTTTGAAATAAGGTGCTGTGTTTTGCCTTTTCAATATACTTAATACAACTATAAGAAACCTGTTATGATGCCACTTTGGTGATTTTCTTCATCCATGTAATTTTGAAAAATAAAATAAATTCATAATGTTCATGTGTGGTTTGCCCCTGGGGTGGATTGCTGTAACGTGAGGATATTGGAGCCTTTCCCTAAGTCATTAGAAAGCCTCCAGAAAGCAACGACTGCTCTCCTTCAAAGGGGGAGGGAAGGAAAGAATCTTTAATCATAATAATCCTGAGTAAAAAAAAAAAATCTTGGAAATATAACATCTGCTTCTGTGCTTTGTTATTTTGCAGGATAACAGTGATTGCTTTAGCAGCTTCTATTGCCATATGTGTACAATAAGTAAATGAACATAAAATTGAACAAACACATAAAAGAAGGATAAACCCACCCAGCTTAACAAATCCACTCTCTCACCTGCTGTGCCCTGAAACATAAAAAAAGAAATCATTTGGATCATGAGGATTAGGAAAATAACAGTCTCTGCTAATAACATTGACAGGCAGTATAAGGATAATTTGTCTGATGTGGGGGCTAACAGTCTTGCCTCTTAATTCTTAATACTGCTCTCTTTCACCACTATCCTCCTAATCAGGAAATAAAATTTACCTATACATTTTTCTTAGAAAACAAATCAAAAGTTAATAGTCTGAACAGACTTTTTTTCTGACTGGATTTTTCCTCATTATTCACGTAGTCAATGTGTAAAACATCATTGTGAATTTAGGTGCACTAAGATCAGAAGATTTAAAATTGGTCCTCCCAAGCCATTAATAATTAACCAATATTGTATATAATACTAAAATCTTAGGGACCCTTTTAATATTTAAAAAGCTCTGCAAACATTAGTTAATTTATCCTCATTATTTTTCGCATGCATCATATTTGGGAATTACTAAAGGTCCTTAATATTTGTCAATAAATACATCTTGGTTAACTGTTACTGCTGCATCAAAGTTATACTATTAATGAAAAAAAGTATTATTTTGGATTTAGCAAAACAACAATGGGAGTATATGATTTTTATATGCTAACATAGTGATAATTAAAAATCAAAAATAAAACATATTTCATATATTGCTGGTCATTCTACATTGTAATTAATATCCTCCTTTTTTCCTGACCTTTAGTTTCTCATGTGTTTCTACTCTGAGGTAGCTAAAAGAATGAACAATGAAACCAACAGATCCAGGTTCAACTTTATGGCTAGCACTTACTAACTATGGGATCTTGGGCAAGTTACTTAACCTACCTAGGCCTTACTTTTCTACATTAAAAAATTAGGCACAAAATAATCATCAACCTCACATATATTCTATAAGGGTTAAATGAAAGTATGGATTTAAATTGCTTAATATAGGACCAGTCACTTAATAAGTGATCAAAAATATTACCTGGCACAATCATAATTTTTTCCAATGGTGTTTTCTTTGTAATTATTTTGTTCCTTTTAATATTTGTCTCCTTCAGTGACATCCAAGTCTCCTCATTGAGCAAATTACTCTTACCTTCTTATTAAAAATAAAAAAAAAATTTAAAAAAACCCTTCTGTCTATTTCTAATGATTCATCATTCTTTTTATAACTTTTCTCTCTTACCTCCTCCCAACCATCTTATATAATAGACAGGTTTGCTTTGGAGCTAATGAGGCTTAACCTTCAGAGATCCACACTTTATAGGTAACTTATTAGATTCTAGAAGGAGCTCCAGAAATTAGTTCATGTGATCATATGCTTTGGAAAAAAATTAAAGTGATCCATTTTAACTTTAATTAGATAAGACACTGTCTTATTTTTTCCAAATTCCTCTCTATCGTGTTCCTTTGGTATTGGGTCATACTAGAATGGCCATAGGCTTTTGGGTATCTGGCTAAAGGAAAGTCTGAGTTGAGTCTATTATGTGATTTAACACTACCATGTATAATGAAGTATTTATTGTTCCGTTATTGGAATGGCTTCCAGAAACACTCCTATTGCCCACACTACTGATTTAACTGGCACTAAGATGTGGAAGCACAAGGACAAAGGCAATCTTGCAACATATGTCCTACACTTCATACCTCTGAAAGCATGTGAAGTTGAAGACGAAAAAAAGAATTGAAATGTATGAAGCCAGAAGCTGTTCTGGATAAAATTATTTCAATCATCAGACATAAAGTGTAAGTAAAAGGTTGATTCTCGAATGGGTGGAGCAAGATGGCCAAATAGGAACAGCTCCAGTCTCCAACTCCCAACGCGAGCGATGCAGAAGACCGGTGATTTCTGCATTTTCAACTGAGGTACTGGGGTCATCTCACTAGGGAGTGACGGACAATCGGTGCTGGTCAGCTGCTGCAGCCCGACAAGCGACAAGCGAGAGCTGAAGCAGGGCGAGGCACCGCCTCACCTGGGAAGCGCAAGGGGGAAGGGAATCCCTTTTCCTAGCCAGGGGAACTGATACACACAACACCTAGAAAATCGGGTAACTCCCACCCCAATATTGCGCTTTAAGCAAACGGGCACACCAGGAGAATGTATCCCACACCTGGTTGGGAGGGTCCCACACCCACGGAGCCTCCCTCATTGCTAACACAGCAGTCTGCGATCTAACCGCAAGGCAGCAGTGAGGCTGGGGGAGGGGCGCCCGCCATCGCTGAGGCTTAAGTAGGTAAACAAAGCCAATGGGAAGCTGTAACTGGGTGGAGCTCACAGCAGTTCAAGGAAACCTGCCTGTCTCTGTAGACTCCACCTCTGGGGACAGGGCACAGCTAAAAAACAACAACAACAAAAAAGCAGCAGAAACCTTTGCAGATGCAAATGACTCCGTCTGACAGCTTTGAAGAGAGCAGTGGATCTCCCAACACGGAGGTTGAGATCTGAGAACGGACAGACCGTCTGCTCAAGTGGGTCCCTGACCCCTGAGTAGCCTAACTGGGAGACATCCCCAACTAGGGGCAGTCCGACACCCCACACCTCACAGGGTGGAGTACACCCCTGAGAGAAAGCTTCCAAAGTAAGAATCAGACAGGTACACTCACTGTTCAGCAATATTCTATCTTCTGCAGCCTCTGCTGCTGATACCCAGGCAAACAGGGTCTGGAGCGGACCTCAAGCAATCTCCAACAGACCTACAGCTGAGGGTCCTGACTGTTAGAAGGAAAACTATCAAACAGGAAGGACAGCTATACCAAAACCCCATCAGTACGTCACCATCATCAAAGACCAGAGGCAGATAAAACCACAAAGATGGGGAAAAAGCAGGTCAGAAAAGCTGTAAATTCAAAAAATAAGAGCGCATCTCCACATTCAAAGGAGCGCAGCCCATCGCCAGCAACGGATCAAAGTTGGTCAGAGAATGACTGACGAGATGAGAGAAGAAGGCTTCAGTCCATCAAACTTCTCAGAGCTAAAGGAGGAATTACGTACCCAGCGCAAAGAAACTAAAAATCTTGAAAAAAGAGTGGAAGAATTGACAGCTAGACTAATTAATGCAGAGAAGGTCATAAATGAAATGACAGAGATGAAAACCATGACACGAGAAATACGTGACAAATCCACAAGCTTCACTAACCGACTTGATCAACTGGAAGAAAGAGTATCAGCGATTGAGGATCAAATGAATGAAATGAAGCGAGAAGAGAAACCAAAAGAAAAAAGAAGAAAAAGAAATGAACAAAGCCTGCAAGAAGTATGGGATTATGTAAAAACACCAAATCTACGTCTGATTGGGGTGCCTGAAAGTGAGGGGGAAAGTGGAAACAAGTTGGAAAACACTCTTCAGGATATCATCCAGGAGAACTTCCCCAACCTAGTAGGGCAGGGCAACGTTCAAATTCAGGAAATACAGAGAACGCCACAAAGATACACCTCGAGAAGAGCAACTCCAAACACATAATTGCCAAATTCACCAAAGTTGAAATGAAGGAAAAAATCTTAAGCACAGCCAGAGAGAAAGGTCAGGTTACCCATAAAGGGAAGCCCATCAGACTAACAGCAGATCTCTCAGCAGAAACTCTACAAGCCAGAAGAGAGTGGGGGCCAATATTCAATATTCTTAAAGAAAAGAATTTTAAACCCAGAATTTCATATCCAGCCAAACTAAGTTTCATAAGTGAAGGAGAAATAAAATTCTTTACAGACAAGCAAATGCTTAGAGATTTTGTCACCACCAGGCCTGCCTTACAAGAGACTCTGAAGGAAGCCCTAAACATGGAAAGGAACAACCGGTACCAGCCATTGCAAAAACATGCCAAAATGTAAAGACCATCGAGGCTAGGAAGAAACTGCATCAACTAATGAGCAAAATAACCAGTTAATATCATAATGGCAGGATCAAGTTCACACATAACAATATTAACCTTAAATGTAAATGGACTAAATGCTCCAATTAAAAGACACAGACGGGCAAACTGGATAAAGAGTCAAGACCCATCAGTCTGCTGTATTCAGGAGACCCATCTCACATGCAGAGACATATATAGGCTCAAAATAAAGGGATGGAGGAAGATCTACCAAGCAAATGGAGAACAAAAAAAAGCAGGGTTTGCAATCCTAGTCTCTGATAAAATAGACTTTAAACCATCAAAGATCAAAAGAGACAAAGAAGGCCACTACATAATGGTAAAGGGATCAATTCAACAGGAAGAGCTAACTATCCTAAATATATATGCACCCAATACAGGAGCACCCAGATTCACAAAGCAAGTCCTTAGAGACTTACAAAGAGACTTAGACTCCCATACAATAATAATGGGAGACTTCAACACTCCACTGTCAACATTAGACAGATCAACGAGACAGAAAGTTAACAAGGATATCCAGGAATTGAACTCATCTCTGCACCAAGCGGACCTAATAGACATCTATAGAACTCTCCACCCCAAGTCAACAGAATATACATTCTTCTCAGCACCACATCACACTTATTCCAAAATTGACCACATAATTGGAAGTAAAGCACTCCTCAGCAAATGTAAAAGAACAGAAATTATAACAAACTGTCTCTCAGACCACAGTGCAATCAAACTAGAACTCAGGACTAAGAAACTCAATCAAAACCGCTCAACTACATGGAAACTGAACAACCTGCTCCTGAATGTCTACTGGGTACATAATGAAATGAAAGCAGAAATAAAGATGTTCTTTGAAACCAATGAGAACAAAGATACAACATACCAGAATCTCTGGGACACATTTAAAGCAGTGTGTAGAGGGAAATTTATAGCACTAAATGCCCACAAGAGAAAGCAGGAAAGATCTAAAATTGACACTCTAACATCACAATTAAAAGAACTAGAGAGGCAAGAGCAAACACATTCAAAAGCTAGCAGAAGGCAAGAAATAACTAAGATCAGAGCAGAACTGAAGGAGATAGAGACACCAAAAACCCTCCAAACAATCAATGAATCCAGGAGTTGGTTTTTTGAAAAGATCAACAAAATTGACAGACCGCTAGCAAGACTAATAAAGAAGAAAAGGGAGAGGAATTAAATAGACACAATAAAAAATGATAAAGGGGATATCACCACCGACCCCACAGAAATACAAACTACCATCAGAGAATACTATAAACACCTCTACGCAAATCAACTAGAAAATCTAGAAGAAATGGATAATTTCCTGGACACTTACACTCTCCCAAGACTAAACCAGAAAGAAGTTGAATCCCTGAATAGACCAATAGCAGGCTCTGAAATTGAGGCAATAATTAATAGTCTACCCACCAAAAAAAGCCCAGGACCAGATGGATTCACAGGTGAATTCTAACAGAGGTACAAGGAGGAGCTGGTACCATTCCTTCTGAAACTATTCCAATCAATAGAAAAAGAGGGAATCCTCCCTAACTCATTTTATGAGGCCAACATCATCCTGATACCAAAGCCTGGCAGAGACACAACAAGAAAAGAGAATTTTAGACCAATCTCCCTGATGAACATCGATGCAAAAATCCTCAATAAAATACTGGCAAACCGGATTCAGCAGCACATCAAAAAGCTTATCCACCATGATCAAGTGGGCTTCATCCCTGGGATGCAAGGCTGGTTCAACATTCGCAAGTCAATAAATGTAATCCAGCATATAAACAGAACCAGGGACAAGAACCATATGATTATCTCAATAGATGCAGAAAAGGCTTTTGACAAAATTCAACAGCCCTTCATGCTAAAAACGCTCAATAAATTCGGTATTGATGGAACATACCTCAAAATAATAAGAGCTATTTATGACAAACCCACAGCTAATATCATACTGAATGGGCAAAATCTGGAAAAATTCCCTTTGAAAACTGGCACAAGACAGGGATGACCTCTCTCACCACTCCTATTCAACATAGTGTTGGAAGTTCTGGCTAGGGCAATCAGGCAAGAGAAAGAAATCAAGGGTATTCAGTTAGGAAAAGAAGAAGTCAAATTGTCCCTGTGTGCAGATGACATGATTGTATATTTAGAAAACCCCATCGTCTCAGCCCAAAATCTCCTTAAGCTGATAAGCAACTTCAGCAAAGTCTCAGGATACAAAATTAATGTGCAAAAATCACAAGCATTCTTATACACCAGTAACAGACAAACAGAGAGCCAAATCATGAATGAACTTCCATTCACAATTACATCAAAGAGAATAAAATACCTAGGAATCCAACTTACAAGGGATGTAAAGGACCTCTTCAAGGAGAACTACAAACCACTGCTCAGTGAAATAAAAGAGGACACAAACAAATGGAAGAACATACTATGCTCATGGATAGAAAGAATCAATATCGTGAAAATGTCCATACTGCCCAAGGTTATTTATAGATTCAATGCCATCCCCATCAAGCTACCAATGAGTTTCTTCACAGAATTGGAAAAAACTGCTTTAAAGTTCATATGGAACCAAAAAAGAGCCCGCATTGCCAAGACAATCCTAAGTCAAAAGAACAAAGCTGGAGGCATCACGCTACCTGACTTCAAACTATACTACAAGGCTACAGTAACCAAAACAGCATGGTACTGGTACCAAAACAGAGATATAGACCAATGGAACAGAACAGAGTCCTCAGAAATAATACCACACATCTACAGCCATCTGAGCTTTGACAAACCTGAGAGTAACAAGAAATGGGGAAAGGATTCCCTATTTAATAAATGGTGCTGGGAAAATTGGCTAGCCATAAGTAGAAAGCTGAAACTGGATCCTTTCCTTACTCCTTATACGAAAATTAATTCAAGATGGATTACAGACTTAAATGTTAGACCTAAAACCGTACAAACCCTAGAAGAAAACGTAGGCAATACCATTCAGGACATAGGCATGGGCAAGTACTTCATGTCTAAAACACCAAAAGCCATGGCAATGAAAGCCAAAATTGACAAATGGGATCTAATTAAACTAAAGAGCTTCTGCACAGCAAAAGAAACTACCATCAGTGTGAACAGGCAACCTACAGAATGGGAGAAAATTTTTGCAATCTACTCATCTGACAAAGGGCTAATATCCAGAATCTACAAAGAACTCAAACAAATATACAAGAAAAAAACCAACAACCCCATCAAAAAGTGGGCAAAGGATATGAACAGACATTTCTCAAAAGAAGACATTCATACAGCCAACAGACACATGAAAAAA
>NC_045447.1:94025331-94087973 GCF_002776525.5 Piliocolobus tephrosceles | reverse complement strand
TGACCCAGCCATCCCACTACTGGGTATATACCCAAAGGATTATAAATCATGCTGCTATAAAGACACATGCACACGTATGTTTATTGCGGCACTATTCACAATAGCAAAGACTTGGAATCAACCCAAATGTCCATCTGTGACAGACTGGATTAAGAAAATGTGGCACATATACACCATGGAATACTATGCAGCCATAAAAAAGGATGAGTTTGCATCCTTTGTAGGGACATGGATGCACCTGGAAACCATCATTCTTGCAAACTATCACAAGAATAGAAAACCAAACACTGCATGATCTCACTCATAGGTGGGAACTGAACAATGAGATCACTTGGACTCGGGAAGGGGAACATCACACATCGGGGCCTATCATGGGGAGTGGGGAGGGGGGAGGGATTGCATTGGGAGTTCTACCTGATATAAATGATGAATTGATGGGTGCTGACGAGTTGATGGGTGCAGCACACCAACATGGCACATGTATACATATGTAACAAACCTGCACGTTGTGTACATGTACCCTAGAACTTAAAGTATAATAAAAAAAAAAAAAAGGTTGATTCTCATCAATGCTTAGTAAAAACAGACATTTTCTCCTGTCAATAATATACTTGATCAATAATGGAATGTGTGTGTGTGTGTGTGTGTGTGTGTGTGTGTGTGTGTGTATGATGAGATTTGTATCAGAATTCCTATACTGCATAAACATGTAGTGGTGCTGAAATTACTAATGCATTTGCAACTGTACAGTATTTATGGAAAAGTAATCTATAGATGACTCAAATATAAAATCAAGTATTAATAATTAGACATTATTGATAATAAATTATGAAGCCGACAGAAACTTTTCTAAATTAATAATTGAAAGCAGATTCTAATCAGCCATGATAAAAGAAACCTATGTATATAAAATATACCATTTATTCCTTAGTATATCTATAGGAATATTATAAAGCAATTGTTACATAAAAATTTCTACTAAAAAAGTGGAAAAAAGTTTTCAGAGATATGCCAAGTTGTAGTTAAATTTTTAATATTGTTTCCAGATTTTGTGATATCTGTGGTATTTGACAGCATTTTACGATTTGTAATTTGAAGAGCTTCAGTTTCAGTTAGGATGAAATATTTTGACCACTGAGAAAGCATAAAACAAATAAAATGACTAACACTCAATCAAAAAGTTCTAAACATACCAAGAGTGAGAATTATATGACTAAAATTAAAAGAGAAGAATAGACAATAGAAAGAGATTTGAACATGATACTTGTGTTATCAATCAAAGACTTTAAAATAATTTGGATTAATATGGTCAAGGAAATAAAGATAGAAAATACATGAAAAAATAAAGAATGGAAAAGTATAAAAATAATAAAATGGGCAGTCTAAAACTAAAATTACAACTACACTTAAGAGTTAATAGATTGATTTATTAGCAGAAAATGTGGTTAGAGAACCATCAGGTCTCTCAGAGGACAAAGAGGAAAAATGCAAAATATAAATAGGCTTGTGGAATATGGGGAAATAGTTGAACAAAAGCATTTTTCAAGTTTGAAAATGGGAAAGAGAATGAAGCAGAAGATATATTTGAGGATAAAATGACCAAAAGTTTTCCAAAATTGATTAAAGCCTCTAATACACAGATTCAGTCAGTTATGAAAACCCTGAGTAGAATAAGTAGAAAGAGAATTATATCTAGGCAATTGAAAGAATCCCAAAAACCAAAGGGAAAAATTTGAAAACATCTAAGGGGGAGTCATGATGAGAGAGGAAGATGCAGTGCCTTCAAATTAACAGAAAAAAAACACATTTGATTTCTGTAGAGACCATGGAGGCCATATGAAAACACATTTTATATTAATATAATTTTTAAAGTGTCAAACTGGAATTTTGTAGAAACAAAAAGTTTTTAAAATGGAATTAAGATAATTTCAAACCAAACTATTAGGAGAATTTATTATGAGCAATTCTTTATTGAAAGAAATATGCAAGGAGTTACTGTGAAAGAAAAAAAAAAAATCCCAGATATTTTAAATCATGAAATACAGGAAGAATGGGCAAATACGTGAATAAGTGTCAATGGATTTTGACTATATAAACCAAAAGAAAAATGCTTCATATATTTTGAAATATGCTTAGGCTAAAATGCGTCAAACAATATAAAAGCTCAGCAGAGGGACAAAGAAAGTTAAGTGTTAGAAAGTTACAGATTCACATAGAAATGGCAAAAGAAAAATAAACTATAATAGCTCAAGTTTTCCTGTTATAATCCCTATAATAGTCATGTAAAGGAAATTATAAAAAATAAAAGATTAAACTTAAAAACGTGAAAGAAAGAAAAAAATTATAAACAATTTATTAATTCAAATGTGAAGAAGACAAGAAAGTAAAAGAACCTCAAAACATTGGAGGATAGGAAATAAATATGTTAGATATTGATCCAAGCATTTCAATAATAACAAAGCAATAAAAGAAATAAATACACCATATACAACACTAAAACAGTAATACTTGAATTACAAATAAACAAGAAGTTGCATTTGTTGCTTAGAAATGATTCACTTTTATTCTAAAGATCCACAATGATTGTAAGTAAAAGGACTAAAAATAATACACTATGCAAAAAAAAAAAAAATTGCGGGGAAAAAAGGGAATGTAAAAACAACATTCAATGTTAATATCAAAGTTAACTTTCAAAAATATAATTACAGATATATGTCATAGTGATAAAGGTGAAAATACACCATGCCTTAGTCCATTTTGTGCTGCTGTAACAGAATACCTGAAACTAAACAGAAATGTATTGACTCATGATTCTGGAGGGTAAGAAGTCGAAGATCAAGGGGCCAGCATTTGGTGACAGCCTTTTTGTTGCCCTATCCCATGGCAGAAGGCAGAAAACCAAGAATAGGTGAAAGAAAGAGAGGGAGAGCAAAAAGGGGTGAACCCACATCCACGATAATGACATTAATCCACTTATGAGGGTGGAGCCCTAATGATCTAAACACCACTTCTTAGAGGTCCCACCTCCCAATGCCTTCACAATAGCAATGAAATTTCAACGTGAGTTTTGGAGAAGACAAACCTTTAAACCATAGCATACCAGGAATATTAAAGTTCTAAATCTTTAGGCACTCGGTAAATTAGATTCAACATATATAAAGCAAATATTTACAAAACTGAAACAAAAAATAAGCAAATCAACAATCTTAATAGAATGTATTACATTTCTCTCAATAGCTGATAGAACAGGCAAAATATCAGTTAATATATGAAAAAAAATTTAATTTAAAATGGATCTAATTACATATGTAAAACCGTGCAGACAATCCATATAGGACACACGTTTTTTGCAGGTGCACATAAACCATTACCAACTTTAAACTGTGTCATTTCAGAAACTGTGGAAACATATTTTGATTGAAATCATTCACAGTATATAATTTGACCAGAGTAAATTTAGGACAAAAGTTAACAATTCAAATGTCCTAGGAAATCCTCACATTCTTGGAAATTAAGTAATAAACATCTATAAAAACAACAGAAAAACCACCTGAGTCAAAAACAAAATAACAACAGAAATAACAAAAAGTTTTAAACCAAATGATAGTAACAACAGAACCTACCACAATTCGTAAATTGAAGTACGACCTACGTTAAAATGACGTAGTCTTAAATGCACGTAGAAAAAGATGATAAACTTAAAATCTGTGTTCTAATTTTCTAGCTAAAGTAGGCAGACAAAGAACATTAAATCAAACCCAAAGAAAGCCAAAAAAATGTGTCTTAGAAAACCTGCCAGGTTTTTAATGTATGAAAATCTATGAAAAGATCTTCAGATGCTGACCAACAGGCTGCACGTTACTCTCATCCCAGAAGTGAGAGAAATAAACCAAGAGAGCTCTATGACTGCACTCGCTTACTTCTTGGGGTCGGTTTCCAAGCTGCTGTGTAGGAAGAGGAAATATGAACAAAGCCTGAGAGAATTGTGGACTTGAATAGATAGAGATCTTGCCTCAAGGAAGCCAAAGGAGCTGGAATTTGTGGGCTCAACTACTGGAAAGGAGGATCCTGAACTGACAAAGGGCTCTGAAGATGTGTAGTAAGGATGTCTTGAGTGTTTAACTGAAGATTTACCTGTACACGTGTGAGATGAAACTACCGAAGATAGAAAAAGAATCATTTTGAGTAACCAGAACAATCCCTACACATCAAGCAGACATAGGGATAGCTAGTGTATACCCAACCAGACTAGAAAAACCTTGGAATATACAGAGTATCAAATAGAACCCACAAAAGAAAAGATTTGGCCATATACTAAAGAGCATTCCATGATCCACTCTGAAAAGTTTAAAAGCAAGCCTTGAATCATTGAACTTTAATTACATTCCTTTAAAAGATGTTGGATAGTACATCTTTTAAAGGAATATAATCAAAGCCAACAACCAACAGCATAGCATTTTCACTGTCCAATCTAAAACTTTTAAAAGTCCTGGCTTGCAAAACAAACTGAAAAACAATAAAAAAAAATGAAATAATAACTAAAGATATAGAAATAGCAAATATCCCAAATAAAAGAAAAAAAACCACTAGCCTTTAGGTAATGAACATTTTCCATATCATTGTAACAGATATGGTTATAATGCCAAAAACAATAAATATAGAACACTTATTCAATGAACACAAAAAAAAAGTCAGTGAAGGAGGAAGAGAGTAACAAAAACAGGTGAGACAAAACAAACATGAAAAGGGCATACCTAAGAACAACTATACCAAAAATTGTTGAGATGCTGCTCGATTTTGATTTAGTTTCATCCACAAGGGCCTCCCTACAGCCTTTGAGAAACTTAACAGTGCACCAGCCTGTGTCGCCTTTCCTTCCTTCCAGCATCACTTGTCACTTCACTTTTCCCTAATCTTTGTTGTCCTGGGTTTGTAAGTTCCATGCAAGCTCTGCCTCAAGCTGGGAGAAATGAAAGACAGCGTGAATGAGTAGGAACAGCAGTTGTCCTTATTAAGTACTTACTGTGTACCACATACTGGCTCATCTATAGGGTATAGGATGAAAAAGACAGTTACTTACCTTGAGGTAAGTCTAATGAGACATACATAGTTATAAAACAATCACAAAACTGTCTAACTACTAGGCCAGACATGGTGGTTCTTGTCTGTAATCCCAGCACTTTGAGAGGCCAAGGTAGGTGGATCCCTTGAGGTGTGGAGTTCAAGACCAGGCTGGCCAACATGGTGAAACCCCGTCTCTACTTAAAATACAACAATTTGCCAGGTGTGGTGGTGTGCACCTGTAGTCCCAGCTACTCACAAGGCTGGGGCAGGAGAATCACTGGAACCTGGGAGACGGTGGTTGCAGTGAGCCAAGATTGCACCACTGCACTCCAGCCTGGGTGACAGAGTGAGGCTCCATCTCAAAAAACAAACAAACAGAACTGCCTAACTACTGAATATGACTAGAACTTCCAAACCCATCAGCACTTATTTACAAAAGATCAGAATTGTCACTACTTGTGACGTGCAGGTACATCAGGAATTTTTTGCTTTGTATCCTTCATGTGTATACTGATTATTTTTCTATACCCAGATTTGGACAGCCAGAAATATATTATTGAGAATTACTATTGGAGAGGCTTCTCAGCTGGGAAGCTATTATCTCATCAATATTCCAAGCCAAGACATTGGTCAGAGACTGGTGTGTAAACATCAGATTTTGTGGCAATTTTTGAATAGGGGAGCAAGGAGACTTCAGTGCCTTGTGTAGTATTTCACTTCTTTATAAAACCTTTGCTTTGGGTGAGCTACATTAGACCAGGCAGTAGCTTTGCTCTCTGCCACTGTGGTCACTGACCTACAATAGTTTAATAATTTATTTGTAAAATGCTTTGGTATATGCAGAATGGAAAGTATTTTATTTTACATCCTAACTCTCATGTCCTGGGTTCCTCCAAGCACTTTGCAAAGTAATTAATTTAATTACATTACTGGTTGCACAGTGACTTTGCAAGCAAGTGGAAAGTGCTGCATATACTTAGTAGTTTACATAAAGGTCAGATTTGTTCTTGGGAAGAAAATATTAGATCCATGCAATTCATAAATATTTTTTGAAATCACACTATGTTTCAGGCACTGTTATAAGCACTAGCATCTTAAAAATGAGAAATGTGATTTAAAAATAAATGAATAAAGGGAAAGATGGGATAAGGCAGAAAACAATTTTCATTGGGTATTCCATAAAGAATTCTATGTGGATGTGGCATTTGAACTGAGACCTGAATGAGGCAAAGGCAGCTGCCAAAAAATACCTTGGTAAAGTGTATTCCAGGCAGAAGCAACTACTGTGGTGTTTCTTAAACTATCTGCATAGTTCACTGCCACATATATACCTCTCAGAAGGAAGCAAAGTTTAACTTTATATCCAGGGCCCCGAGAGGAAGAAGTACTTACTGACCTATAGCTGTCAGGCTTACATAAGCTCTACCTCTGATTAATAAAACCACTCACTGGCTTTAATTCCATTTCATGTCATTCAGATTATGAGCAAAAGTATTAACAATAAGGAGGGAAATTTGGAACATGGTGAAGTTGAGGTGTCTGAAATACCCAGGTAATGGAACCCAATGAATAACTAGTAAATTGGGTCTCCAATATGCCTGTAGAATGGCAGAGTAAGCTCAATTTAATGTCACGCTCCTACTCTTAATATATGGAAATGGGAAGTGAATTTTGAAAAATTTAAAAACATGTAGCTGAAACTGAAAAAAGAAAGACATATCTCCACTTTTCAGAAATTATGAGAAAAATAAAATCCAGAGTTATGAGAGCAGGCGGAGGCCCACAGGGTCTGGTCCTAAATCCAGGCCATATGCAGATAGGAGCTGGAGCTATAACTCAAACATCATCTGGAGGCCAGAAGTCTAGACTCAAGATGGAAGAATATCCATGAGCTGATACAGAGGTCCTAGGTGAAGTCCATAAGGGGCTGTTCAGTCCATAAAAGAGCCCAGAGAAGTAGCAAAGAAGATTGACATCTGTCTGAGGTCTTCAGAGAAAACTTCAACAGCTCTAAAAGAAATAGTCCTGTGTTGTTCAGAGTTGTGATAATGATACAGAAACTGTAAGGTGATTAATTAATTAAAAAAAACCTTGTGCAGCGTGGATATTGGAATAAATCCTAGGACCCCATCCGAAACAAAATTGAAACCACTTTAAAGGGAAATGTTTGTAAATCAGAGTAGACAGTATCTCAACCAGAAAGAAATAATAATTCTCAGGAAGTGATTTTCGTTATTCAAATATTCTACGCATTTTCATAGCCATGCCATTGCGAAGAATTCTTAAAAAATACACAAACAATTCATTCACATCTTATATGTCCCACGACTCAGAGAAAAATTCACTTGAGAACTGAACCTATGGGAATTGGAAGGCATTGTGTAGAGAGAAGGCTTTTGCTATTAAAAATTTGGACATCAGAAAGATAACATCAATTGCCAAGTATCATGTATTTTCTTTAAATATTTTAGAACACAATAATAGAGAAAATCCATGTATAAATGAATATTTGAATATTTAAAGAATCGTAAGTCTGTTATCTATAAAGACTTTATAAGTCTATGTTTTAAATAAAATCCCCGGGAGGTAAAAAAGTTGTCTGGTGACAGGTTGAATAGGCTTGAGAGAATTTCATTTGTTTAATATTCTTACTCAGCTTAAAGAATTTCATTTGTTTAATATTCTTACTCTGAAACCTTTCCAGAGCATCCTGAATTTCATAGAATGATTCAACTACGAGAAGGATATTTTACCAAAAGCTCTGTTCCTCTTTTTGGCCTGCTCTTCGTGTTTGCATTTTAAAAATCTGGGTGGTACATGATGCTATTACATACTCCCTCATTTAGGCATTCATCCATCCAAACCTATACTTGAGATATCCAAGTATCTCAATTACAATATTGTAATTTAGATATACTCAATAAATAATATTTAGATGAATAAATGTCCTTATTGTCATAGTAAGTACCAAGAAAAATCATGAAAATGGAAGATTCTAGCTACACAGAAGCTTGTAATTGTGTTGAAGATATAAGATATGCTTACGGAATCACAATTTGTTATATGGGACAGTCTCTAAGTTCAAAATTGAGATTTTGTAGACACAGCTTGAGGACAAAGAAGGGACAGTTCATGACGGGCTGAGTATATCGACAAATGTACATTTGAGTTGCAATTTGAGATTGACCTTAAAAAAGAAGACTTACTTTGATCTTTAAATAGGGGACTATGGTTATAGCATGTGCACAGCTAGTATGGCCAATCTGTGTGTTCCTTATTAGTGCCATTATTCAAAGATAAACCAAACGTAACTTTGCATTCATGGGTCCATCTCAGTATCCAAATAAGATGGCAAATCCTACTTCAGTAGCACTAATGAATGATGCAGTCTTTAGTGAAGAGATTGCCAGGGAAAGGGGAAGGGTGAGGCTCATGTCCTACATCACAAGACATAACTTAGTACATTCTTTGTTTCTCTTTCTCCCCTCCACAAAATTCCTCTCCGTCTCCCTACACATCTCTCTGCTCCCAACTCCTTCTACATACTCCTCTAGCCACCTTTCAAAATCTTTCTGGATCTCTTCATTTTCATTTTATTACACCACAGTTAAAACATCTCTCAGGCTCTCCAGTTTGCATCACCAGCAGTTACTCCACAAAGACGAACAAAGAACACTTCTCAGGATCTACTCTCCTTTGAAGGGGAGAGGCCATGAGAAGTGACTGTCAATAACATAAGCAGAGAGTAGTGACTTGAAATACTGTGCTGTTTTTCCTAGTAGATATTAAAGCATGAATACAGGGAACTTTGGGAAACTGGGAAGTCCAGGAGCATTTGTCAATATTTATTGTTACTTTCAGAATAAAACACAACCAGATGGCAAGCTCTGACAGGTCAACTTTTTCAGAAGCTGCTTTCACATACCTGGGGACAGATCACTTGACTACTGGGGTGTTTTATAACCACACCTGTTTCTTCTTTCCTTTTTTCTTTCTTCGCAGGCATATATATGGCACCAGTCTTTCAAATCATAAGAAACTTCCCATAAGTCCCTTGCCAGGCAAGGTTAAGCTATTACAACCTGAGTAGATTTTTGAATAAGCTGGCTGGTTGAAAGCACAGGAAAAGAGCTGGGTTTTTCTCTTTTGACAGGCATATAATGGGTCATGGGAAAGCGGTTCAAAAAGTCACTCTCCATGTGAGGCCAAGGTTAAGATAGAGACTCTAGAGGCCAGAAGAGCAAAGTAACTATAGCAATTCACACACTTCCAAGAGCAGCCCTTTATATCCGAGGGATTGATTTTTCCCACTATTTTTCCAGTAACCCAACTTGCGTCTTTATTAAGTGACCCTAGAGAATATAATGTGACAGAGAAGGCTTTGGTTTTCTTAGCCCAAAGTCAGGTATTCTCAGTTTACTGTCCACTCAAATTAAAAAGAGAGTTTTATAGGAGGGACTGAATATAATGGAATGAACTTTTTATTTCAACCCTTTACCTGAATGGTCTTTTGCTTAGTTTCACCTTTCCACTGACATGCCTACATTAATATATTTTAAAGAGTAATTTGTTAAGTTGAAAGACATTTTTTTCACTATGTGCATTTACTATGATTTGGCAGAGTCAAATTACTTAGCCAAATTGTTTCTATATTGCCAAAGATTATATTCTGAACTAAATGAAAATTGGTATTTCTTTGCTCCAGTGCTAACTCAATTGGAAGGCAGAACAAGGAAGGATCCTGTATTAGTCCGTTTTCACACTGCTAATAAAGACATACTAGAGACTGGATGATCACGAGGTCAGGAGATCGAGACCATCCTGGCTAACACGGTGAAACCCCGTCTCTACTAAAAAATACAAAAACTAGCCGGGCGAGGTGGCGGGCGCCTGTAGTCCCAGCTACTCGGGAGGCTGAGGCAGGAGAATGGCGTGAACCCGGGAGGCGGAGCTTGCAGTGAGCTGAGATCCGGCCACAGTACTCCATCCCGGTCGACAGAGTGAGACTCTGCCTCAAAAAAAAAAAAAAAAAAAAAAAAAGAAAAAGAGGTTTAATGGGCTTACAGTTCCACATTTCTAGGGAGGCCTCACAGTCATGGCAGGAGGCAAAAGGCACGTCTTACATGGCAGCAGGCAACAGAGAGAATGATAGCCAAGCACAAGGGGTTTCCCCTTATAAAACCATCAGACTTTGTGAGACTTATTCACTACCATGAGAACAGTATGGGGAAAATTGCCCCCATGATTCAGTGATCTCCCACCAGGTCCCTCCCACAACACGTGGGTATTATGGGAGCTGCAGTTCAAGATGAGATTTGGGTGGGGACACAGCCAAACTATATCAGACACCTACCCATTCAGAGAAGGAAATTCAGCCTCTGTCGTCCCAGGTCCTTTAACTAAAAATAATGTAAATTACCATTGATTCCCTAAAAATTTACAGACTTTAGAAACAGGTTTGTAACTTTCAGAGTCATGCAAATACTCTGATGTAAGAGTTGGAAACTAGATATTCCCTGTTTTAAATCTAACCAAATGCTTTTACTTCTTTTTTTTTTTTTTTTTTTTTGTCATCCATTATTACTCTATATTTATTATTTTCTCTTGACATGGTGCAATTTTATCTTTTGTAATGTCTTGCTTTTCTATTAGCCTAATTGTTTCATCCTTTCTCATTTCAGTTTACTAATACACATTACTCTGCATAATTTTTATTACCTTTTTCTTTCTTATTCTGAGATATATGCAAAAATAATGCTTTAGGAAATACTATCACTTTACCCAGACTAAGAGTCTGTATCTATTTTTTTCTAACTTTTACATACCTTTTGGGAGAATCAGAATATATACCTGTACAAATCACAATTCTTTGGTTAAAGGTAAGAAACATATACTTTTACTAGCTTAAAAGAGAAAGGAATTTATTGAAAGGATATGGGAATCTCCTTTAACCAAGGAGGGTATTGAGACAGTGGAGCCTGAGGCACAGATGGTTCCCAGGGAGGCAGGAGGAAACCAAGAAGGGTTTAATCTTTCTCAATGTCTCTTAAAATTGCAATTGCTGCCTCTTTCTGGTCTTTCACTTGCCTGCACTACTGTTTTTTTTCTCTCTCTCTCTCTCTCTTTCTCTCCCTCTCTCTGTCTCTCTCTCTTTCTACCCACCCTCCCCACCCTACTTATCTCTTTCTTCTCTCACTTTCTTATCTTTGCTTCTCCCTGCATACCTCTTTATTCTTCTTTTGAAGAATGATTTTTGCAAAACTACAATGGTTTTGCAATCCAGAAGGTGTAAAATGATCTACAGATAACTCTGCAGTTTCTATG
The DNA here is from genome assembly GCF_002776525.5 of Piliocolobus tephrosceles. Lineage (NCBI taxonomy): Eukaryota > Metazoa > Chordata > Mammalia > Primates > Cercopithecidae > Piliocolobus > Piliocolobus tephrosceles. The sequence continues at coordinate 94,076,585 of NC_045447.1, read as the reverse complement.
TGTGTGACAATGTTCCAGTTCCAAATTCTTTGGAAAGGAAGTCCATTATCAAATCTGGCTCAGTGGCCATCCCTGATTTAAACAAATATGCCTAGGGGTAAGGGTCACATGGTATAAACACAACTCATTCACTTTAACTATATAGATAAAGATAGAAGACAAACATATTTTAGTATTTTTAACTATCCCCAAAACTTAGTAGTATAAAACATCAACTATTAATTATACTCATGATCCTGTGTGTGATAAACTGGGAGCATTGCACAGTGAAGGATTCATCTCTACTCATAAAAGATGGGGACATTTAAAGTAATTACACTGTGATAGGTTTGACAGGGCCCTTCTTTTTGTGCCTATACTTTGGCTAAGGTTTTTCCATTGGATTTATGCAGTCATAGACCCCGATTCTTCACCAGAATTTTGTTAGGTTTGGTTTTCTCCACACTTCCTTTCAGCACTTTATTTGGCTTTTATAGCCTTTTGTATTTACTTTATTCTCCATTATCATTGTGAAACAACTTTGTTTTCCTGTTCGGATGTTGAAAAGTGGACAATAGTACTTCCTGCGCTTTACATGTTACAGGTCAGTTTTAGATGGCAGGGTCAGATACCCCCAACTATTTCCAATAACGTAGTCTGAGACATAATTCGATATAGGATGAGCAATATGTTTTGTGTTGAAGTGTGTAGGGCTTATTATACCTGATCTAGTTCCAAACTGAAAAGATTTTAAGATCTTTATCTTTGGATAGTTTTTCTATGCTGTCCTTTGGAGTCAGACTGTTAATGTGCAGTCTGGCACCTGCAAATAATATGGCTTTGGGAGCCAATTGTGTTTACTATGCTGTTTTATCCAGGGAGAATCTTAAAGTCAAAATAGTGGTACAACCTGAGTGACTATTCTTTCTTCCAATTTCAGTGCCCAAGTTGCTTTTTCCTGGTTTATCTGCATTCCCCCCGGCCCTGTTTATATTAAATATTTCCGCAATATATTGGATCAGGCATATTGCGTATACATACACACACACACACACACACACACACACACACACATATATATATATATATATATATATTCTTTTTTAAGAGAGATGGGTTTTGCTATATCACCCAGGCTAATCTCAAACTCCTGGGCTCAAGTGATCTGCCCACCTCAGCCTATCAAAGTGCTGGGATTATAGGCATAAACCACAATGCACAGCCCATATCTTTTAAAAGAGATAATATCTTCACAGATTATTTAACTGTGCTTGCTGCTTCAGTCACTAGCAGAGTGCTGCTACTTCCAATGCTTCTTTTTATATTCCTAGTTGAGATTACAAAATGAAAATTAAAAGTGTGTCTTCTATTTGGAGATTGTAGAGATAAATCTTGATGATAAAGACTTGATAAATTCTAGAAACATAAATTTAGAACAAATATTTTCCCACTTATAACTATATGTGAATCCCTTGACTTGATCTTGTAGAAGAGACAAAGTAAGATTCTGCAGGACTTTGCAGTGGAGTCCTCACCTGAAACAGGGAAGCAAGATATGATAGTGCCTTCTCCTGGAGACAATAGGAGGTTAAAAAGGAGTAAATATTTGGAAACCACTTGAGACAGTGCTCACCTCAAAGGCAACACAATATTGATGTTTATCAAATTAAAAAAACTAAAAGATAAATAAAATACAGTCAATTAAATAAATGTGTTCCTGATATTAAACCGCCCTTACATTTCTTGGATGACCTAAGTCAGTCATGCTTTTTTCTCACTCTAGTGGACTTAGGCAGGTAATGTAGTGGTTTAACATTTTGCTTTTATATCCATGAGTGAATCTGGCTTATAAATCTCTTTTTCATACAGTTCTTATTTATGTTCAGTATCAACATTGTATAGGCTTCATGAAATAATTAAAGGAAGATTCTTTCTTTTTCTACTTTCTAGAAGTTTTTGTTAAGATTGATATTCTCTTTGTTCTAGACGTTTTCTTTTTCTACTTTCTAGAAGTTTTTGTTAAGATTGATATTCTCTTTGTTCTAGACGTTTGATAGAATTCATCTCCCAAATGAACTGGTATTTTCTCAGTGAAGGATTTTAAACAATTGATTTAATTTCTTTAGCAGTTAAAGGACTCTTTCAGCTACGCATTTCCTCTTGTGTCAGTTTTGGTAAACTTTAGGCTCTAGGAAATTGTCCATTTTAAGTAAATGTTCAAATTTATTGACACTTCATATATTATCTTAACTGTAATCTTTGCTGATGAATTGCCCCCAATCTTTCTGCATATTATTTATTTGTGTTTTCATTTTTCTTAAAATGCTTGTTTGTGTTTAAAGCTTTTTAAAGCACTATCATTTGAGTCTAGAAATCACCTCAATTTTATATACTATTTTTCTGTTTTGTTAAGTTCTGCTCTTATCTTTATTATCTACTTCTTTCTATGTTCTCTGGGTTTATTGTTTGCTTTTCTTTTCCTTCCTTTTCTTTCTTTCTTTCTTTTTTTTTTTTCTTTGAGACAGAGTCTGGGTTTGTTTCCCAGGCTGGAGTTCTGTATTACCACACCTGGCTTGTTTGTTTGTTGGTTGGTTGTTGTTGTTGTTGTTGAGAGACAAGATCTTGCCATTGTTGCCTAGGCTAGTCTGGAACTCCTGGGCTAAAGCAATCTGCCCACCTCAGACTCCCTAAATTCTGGGATTACAGGCATGAGCCACTACACCTTCCCTGTTTTGCTTTTCTAACCTCTTAATTTGAACACTTGCTCATTAACTTTAACAAATCTTTTTACTTGTGACAAGCCTCTTTGAAAGTCCCAAGTTCCTGTAAGTCTATAAGGGTCAGCTCCTCCACATTATTGCTGGTCCAAGACTTAATTCACTCTGTACAATGAACATGTTGGCATTTCTTTGCCCTGTTGACTATTTTGTCTTTTACTACTTCTTACTTTCATTAGAAGGGAAGCCCTACAAAAATATTTTTTACATGCTGAAGGGACAGAAAGTGATTAAAAATAACTTCTTTTCAAGATCTATCTACTAATATAATCAAGCAGAAAATATGATATGCTCTTTTTCTGAAAGCAGCATCATTTCTCTCTTTACTTCCATGGTTTATACCATTGGGTTTTTAGCTTTCTTGATTACATGTATTTTTATATTTGTTTAAATTCTACCTAGAAGTTGATGTTTAAGTGCAGTTCAAATATCAAGTCTAAGGAACTCCAGTGAAAAAAAATCCCATATCTCTTGCCAAAATCTTGTCAGCTCTGGGGTGGCTTGCTAGCTGAAAAGCTCTTTTAACCTTTAAATGAATAGGGATTGTTTAAAGAGGACGAGAGCCAATTTTTTAAAATATTTGTACATATTAAGAACGATTCCAGGATCTCTCATACCATACGTCGTTCAAGTCTCACTATTTTACATTCTACAAATGTGAAAAGCAAGGTTCAATGTATTTTATTAACTTGCTGAAAGCCACACAGTAGTGAATATGAGCAAGAATTCAATCTCAAATTTGTTAGACTAAAGTTTGAGCTATAATTTGACATTAATAGAAATAGCACTAAATTTAAAATCCAGAGATTTTTAAAATTTTCATGTTCTTTCACTATCTGTCTTTGCCTTGAGATAAATCATTTCATGTATATGGGCCTTAGTTTTCAGGTGTAAATCTGACTAGATGATCTCTATATGGTTTTCTAATTCTAAAATGTTTTATTAAATTGGCCTCCTACAATAATTGCCCTTGCAATATATGTATGCTGCCACCAAGTGGCAGTAAAGAGTACTAGTTTCTCTTTTTTCTCCAAGTGGGGAGTACATTTGACATGACTAAACCACTGAAAGTTCATGTCTATTAATATAACCATGGAGTAATTATATAATGATGTATTATTTACTATAAAGCAGAGGCTTTAAGTTAGGGCTGTGAATCACATCTGAATCACAGGTGGAGGTTTTTAACCATAGAAGAAATTCAGATCCTATTGAATGATAATTGTTAGCGATGGGGCTTGAGCATCTGGACTTTGTTTTTTTTTTCTTCCAGTGATGATTCTAATATACGGCCAGTTTTAGGATAAGCAAACAGAAATAAAGTGTAAAAGATGCTGAAACTGGCTGTTGACATTTCATAACTAACCTTTAACCTTCTTTGTATACACAAAGAAAATATATTAGTTTACAAATATTATCTTCCTTTGAATTTATCAAATATAACTTATTCTAAACTATTTCTAACTCATTTTTCACTCTCCAACTTTAGCTTCCTTCTTTTCAGATCACCCTTGCATTGCCCTAGGTGTGCAGATAACTGCCATGAAATACCTGCTTCTAATTTACCACCATCGAAACACAATTTTTCTCCTTTCTCCCTCAGTAGAGTAGTGAAACAGTTCACATACCCCACGAACACCATGAGTTATCCCCACAATAACTTTGAGGGCTTAAAAAACCTGCTAGAAGGGAATGATTCAAAAATACTAACTCAAAGCAATACTGTAAAATGAGTGCTAAAATAAATCAAAGCAAAGAATATAATTTCTCTTTATTCTCAGTATGCATATCTGCAAGGTACATACCCACCAGAGTATTGTGAGGATCTATGCCAAGCCTGGTGTCTCATGTATCAGAGAAGAAAAAAAGCAAGTTCCCTAACATCTCAGCTGGGTCACAATGGTTTAATGTTACCACTGGAAAATGATTGACAAGTATGTATTAGGCGAATATCATTTTAATGGCCACATAATCAGGAGAATTCCCAGGCAAATACACATACACATGCACATAAACACTCACTCATTCCTCTTTACAGAATATAATATTTAAGCATGAAATGGACTTTGTTCTTTTGGTAGTAATCACTCTTTTGCTGTTCCCATTTTTTTTTTTTTTCTTGTCTGAGAATTGATTACAAAGTCAACTATTGAAAGAGGCAAATTTGAAGGGTTTGAACAATTTAAAAATACATTTACAGTACTCAATGGGAAAAGAAAGTAATTCTTTCTTGTGTTGATGAAAACCCTACCTTAAGGAAGAAAAAAACAGTGTCACATTACAGAGACTGCAGAAGAGAGGAACATAGTTGCATTCGTGCACCTCTTTGTATCTTCATCCATAGCTCTAAGTGCATCATTAATACTGTAGCTATATACAGAGTAATTGGAACAGAAGATGTAAAGACATATGGCCATTTGGTCTTCAAAGTCCGGGAAAGACATATGAAATAGAATCAATGTTTATCTGGTTTTCTGTTCTCCAACTGCCTATTCCTATCCCCTTTCCTTTGGGTTTTCTATCTTCTTTTAGATTCACTGGAATTTTAATCTGTTTTTCACATTTGACATTTCTCCTCTCAGTGAATTTGTCTGCTGTCTGTTAATTTTATTTGTGAAATTTTGTTGAGTATAAAGTGTTGATTTTTATATAATTAAGCTGGTACATTGTTTACAACTTTTGTTTAAGGTATCATGAAGGATTATTTCTCCACTCATAGGGCACAAAGCCCTCTCCTGTGTCTTCTTCTTTGAACTTTACAGTTTTGCCTTTCCCATGAACATCTCTATTCCATATGCATTTACTTCTGTATGAAAGGTGAGTTAGGCAACCAAGTTTATTCTTCTTCCTAAAATGCATTATATTTCCCAACATCATCTATAAAACCATTGATACATTTCTAATTTTCTTCTGTAATGTTCATGAATAAGTGGGTCAATTTTGTGTTCACAACATCCAGTAGAATAGTGGCTAGCCTCTTACAGCTATTGAGTATTTGATGTGTTTTACATCCAAAATACATATTGGATTTCAAATTTTTTTCATTGAGAAAATTGTGAAGTATCTCATTAAATTTTTATATTGCTTACATGTTGAAATAATAACATTTTGGTTACACTGGGTTAAATACAAAATATTATTAACATTTATATAATCTGCTTCTTTTCCATAAAGTACCTAAGCAAAAAGTACAACCACATATTTGTAGCTTGCATTATATTCCTTTTGAACAGTGCTATATATTTTGTAATATATATGCATTCCTACAACATATTAGTTCCTACAACATATGCCATACTAGTTTCATTACTAGAATTTGTTTTATGATGATATATAACCAATTTTACTTTTTAATTTTTTTTTTTAATTTACTTAATGAGCCTTCCTTTTGAAAGCTTCCTTTTGAAATTCTTGTATTCCAATTTCTCAGAAAAACTGAGCTGGCACTTTTATTTTGCATGGACTGAACAAACAGGATAGTTCAGTATAAATGATACCATTAGGTATTAGATTATACTGTTCAGGAACAAGGTGTATCTCACCCTTTAAGAAATTTTTCTATTCTTTTATAACTTTTAAATTTTCTTCACTCAGGTATTATATTTGTTTTTAGGTTATATCCTAGATTTTACATAAAACGTTTTTGAGATTGTGGATGAAATATTTTTTCTCAGCTCTTGTTTTTTTGTTAGCAATGAGGGTGTATTGACATATTTTAGTTGATGTAGCCTGTAACCTAGCTGAATTATAATTAAAGAATTTATTTCTTCATTCTGTTGTATTTTCTGAGTATATGTTCTGCTAATAAAGATAATTTTTTCTTTCCTTTCTAATGTTTATACACATAATATTTTGTCATTCATTATGTCTATGGACTGCCAATACTATAATAAATCATATTGTAATAATGGATATTCTATTGTGCTCACAGTATTAATGAAAATTCGACTAAACTTTCTCCATAAATTTTAATACAGCATTTTTAGCTTTAGTTTTTATTTGCTTTTTAATATATGTTTATTAAGTAGGGAAAGTTCTATTCTATATCTTATGTTCTGAAAATTTTGATCTTAAATGTTTTCCAAAGCTTTTTAGGGAACATTTATTAAGAATTTATTAATAGCTTTTTTCTTCTTTATTATAAAGATCAACTTTCTGATGTTAAACCATCCCTGAATTCCTGCAATAAATAATGCATGATTTTTAAATATATGGCTAATTGGTTGACTGATTTTGAAAATAAGCTGAAAAAATAAATCAATCTGGCCAGGCGCGGTGGCTCATGCCTGTAATCCCAGCACTCTGGGAGGCCGAGGCAAACGAATCATGAGGTCAGGAGATCAGGACCATCCTGGCCAACATAGTGAAACCCCATCGCTACTAAAAATACAAAAATTAGCTGGCGTGCTGTCGTGTGCCTGTGGTCCCAGCTACTTGGGAGGCTGAGATAGAAGAATCGCTTGTACCCGGGAGGCAAGGTTGCAGCGAGCCGAGATTGCGCCACTGCACTCCAGCCTAGAGACAGAGCAAGACTGTCTCAAAAAAATAAAAATAAAAATAAAAATAAATCAAACTTCCCCTCTTTTAATTCTACTTTTCTAATTTTTTTCACTTTACGTGTTTTACAGTATATTTTCTGATCTTCTTGTAAATCTTGTAAAAATCGTAAAAGCTTATAGGAATGATCCATTTCTTGGAAATATTTTAGAATCTATCAGCAATACTACTTGGACTTTGAGTTTGTCTGTGTGTGTGTGTGTGTGTGTGTGTGTGTGTTCTACCCCTGGCTACTCTTTTATTTCTATTTCCATTTCTTAAGTGGTTATCTATTCACATAGTCTCTTTCTATGATTTCTGTTTATGTCAAATATGTGCCACTTTACCCTTCTTTTCTTAGAAAGTAATTCATTTCAGAAATTCATTCATTACATTTGTTTCCAAACAAATTTAGTAGCATATAGTTTATTTACATGTTTTAAAATTATTTCTGTGTCTACTGAGTATATTTGTAGTATTTCCTATAGTTTTCATTTGGTATTTTGATGGTTTGCATTTTCTCCCTATTGCATTTCTCCAATATTCTTGCCAGAGGTTTTTCTATCTTATGAATCTTTTAAAGATACATGGCTTTTCTGGGACGGGGAGGGGTTTTGTTTGCTTGTTTTCAGAAGGAGGATCTGTCAGAGATATCTGACTTGACATTTATAACTTACTATAAAGTTAACTTATAAATTCTTTTTTAAAAAATAGTTACATCTCTTCCCCTAATTTGTAGGACAGAAGACTATGTTGTTTGTTTCAAATATATTATGTTTTAACAAGTGTGGACTTAAACCTAGACATTTCTGAGCACTACTTTAACTCAAATTTTAATGTAAAGTGTTTTTTGCCATTTAGCTTTAAGAATTTAAGAATTCATCTTGACTTTTTCTTTAACTCAAAGGTCATTGTATAGATTTTAAATGTGTATTTAATCAGCAGATATGTGAAATTAATTCATCTATTCTTTTATTAATTTTATACATATAACACTATTTTAGAAGACTATTATTCTGTAATGTGCTATTGTTTCTTACAAATGCATCAAAGTTTTCTTTCTCATTTTGTAAAACTCTCATATAGCTTGAAAACGATTTTGTTTGTTCAATAGAAAGTTCTTCCTGAATCAATTTGATTTTATTAATAGCATTATTCAAACTTTATTTTTGTTTCTTTTTATCTGATGGATCTAACTGCTTCTAAGAAACTAGAATTAAAATACCAAATTTTGGCCAGGCATTGTAACTCACACCTGTAATCCCAGTTCTTGGGGAAGCTGAGGCAGGAGGATTGCTTGAGGCCAGGAGTTTAAGACCAGCCTAGGCAACACAGAAAAAATAAGAATAAATAAAACAGCTGGCCGTGGTGCCACATGCCTGTGGTCCTAGCTTACTGGGAAGCTGAGGTGAGAGGATCATTTGGACTCAGAAGTTTGAGGCTGCAGTGAGCAATGGTTGTGCCACTGCACTCCATCCTGGGTGACAGAGCAAAGACCCTGTCTCCAAAAACAAATGAACAAACAAACAAATAAAGTTTTTTTATATTTTAAATTTTTTATTTGCTTCTATCAGTTGTTTTGTCACATATATTGCACTCTATTTTACACATATATATGCTCATAATTATATTGCATTCTTAATCTATTGTTTTTCTAGTATATATCATCTCTCGACACATTTTTCTATTCATAAATTCGATCTACTTTTTAGTCACTACACAGGTGTAACTTACTTGATTGACTTCACTTTATAAAATGAAGGTTTGTGGAAACCCTGCATTGAGCAAGTCTATCAGTCCCACCTTTTCCTAACAGCATGAGCTCACTTTGTGTGTCTGTGTCACATTTTGCTAATTCTTGCAATATTTCAAACTTAGTATGTTTTTATATCTGTTAAGTGATCTGTGATTAGTGATTTTTGGATGTTACTATTGCAACTGTTTTGGGCACCACAAAATGCACCTATATAAGACAGGGAACTTAACCAATAAATCCAATAAATGTTGTGTGTGTCCTGACTGCTCCACCAAACAGCCTTTTCCCCATCTCCTTCTCCTCAAGTCTCCCTATTCCATGAAACACATCGATATTGAAATTAAGCTAATTAATAACCCTACAATGGTCTCTAAGTGCTCAAGTGAAAGGCAAAGTCATGCATCTCTTGCTTTAAGTTAAAAGCTAGAGACAATTATATGAAGTGAGGAAGGAATGTCAAAAACTGAGATAGGCTAAAAGCTAAGCTTCTTATACCAGTTAGCCAAGTTGTCGAATGCAAAGGAAAACTTCTTGAAAAAAAATTAAAAATTCTACTTCAATGAACAAACAAATGATAAGAAAATGAAACAGCCTTATCCATGAAATGTAAAATATTTTAGTGATCTAAATAGAATATCAAACCAACAGCATTCTCCTAAGCCAAGGCCTAATCCAGAAAAAGGCCCTAACTCTCCTCAATTCTATGAAGACTGAGAGAGGTGAGGAGGCTGCAGAAGAGATTGAGTCTGGCATTGATTGGTTCATAAATTTAAGGAAAGAATTCATCTTCATAACATACAAGTGCGAGGTGAAACAACAAGTGCTGATGTAGAAACTGCAGCAAGTTGTCTAGAAGATCTAGCTAATATCATTGATTAAGGTGGCTACACTAACTAACAGATTTTCAATGTAGATAAAACAGCCTTCTATTGGAAGAAGATGCCATCTAGGACTTCCATAGCTAAAAAGGGGAAGTCAATGCCAGGCTTCAAAGGTTCAAAGGACAGGCCGACTCTCTTGCTAAGGGCTACTATAATTTGGATTTACTGACCCCTCCAAAATGGGAGTTGTTTGGGTCACAGGAGCAGATCCCTCCCGAATGGCTTGATGCCATCTTCATGGTAGTAAATGGGTTCTTGGTCTATTTGTTCCCATAAGAGCTGGTTGTCTAACACCTTCTACTTGCCTACTTGCTTCCTCTCTCGCTATGTGATTTCTTCACAGCAACTTCCCTTTTGCCTTCTGCAAGAGTGGAAGCAGGCCTAAGCTCTCACCAGACACAATGTTGTGCCATGCTTCTTGTAAAGCCTGCAGAACCAGGAGCCAAATAAACTTCCTTGCTTTATAAATTACCCAGCCTCAGGTATTCCTTATAGCAATACAAATAGACTAGGACAAGGATACTGCATCTGTTGACTTTAACTTGAAGGCAATGTTCATTTACCATTCCAAAAACTCTACGGCTTTTAAACACCATGCTAAGTCTACTCTGCCTGTGCTCTATAAATGGTACAACAAAGTCTGGATGACAGTACAACTCTTTAAAGCATGGTTTAGCAAATATTTTAAGCACATCAATGAGACCTACTGCCCCGTAAAAAAGTTTCCTTTCAAAATACTAATGCTCATTGACAATGCATCTGGTCACCCAAGAGCTCTGATGAAGAGGTACAAGATTAAGTTGTTTTCATAGCTGCTAACACAAAATCCGTTCTGCAGACTGTGGATCAAGGAGTAATTTTGACTTTCAAGTTTTATTAAGAAATACATTTTGTAAGCCTATAGCTTCTATAGATAGTTATTTCTCTGATGGATCTCGGCAAAGTAAATTGAAAACCTTTAGAAAGGAGTCACTGTTCTAGATGTCATTAGGAACATTTGTGATTCGTGGGAGGAGATCAAAATATCAATGTTAACGGGAGTTTGGAAGAAGTTGGTTTCAATCCTCATGGATGACTTTGAGGGATGCAAGACTTCAGTGGAGGAAGGAACTGAAGGCTTAGTTAAAATAGCAAGAGAAAGAGAAATTCAAAGTGGAGCTTCTAATTCTATGTGACTGAATTGCTAAAATCTCATGATGACACTTGAAAAGATGAGGAATTGCTTCTTACGGATGAACAAAGAGAGTGATTTCTTGAGATGGAATCAACTCTTGGTGAAGATGCTGTGAACATAGTCGAAATGACCACAAAAGATTTAGAACATTATGTAAACTTCATTGATAAATCAGAAGCAGGGTTTGAGAGGTTTGACTCCCATTTTGAAAAACATCCTACTGTGGGTAAAATGCTCTCAGACAGTAATGCATGCTACAGAGAAATCGTTCATAAAAGGAAGAGTTCATTGATATGAACAACTTCATTGCTGTCTTACTTTAAGTTATTGCCACAGTCACCCCAGCCTTCAGCAACCACAACCCAAATCAGTTAGCAGCTATCAACACTGAGGCATGACCCTTCATCAGGAAAAATTTATGATTCACTGAAGGCCCACATGATCATTAGTATTTTTTAGCAATAAAGTATTTTTTAAATAAGGTATATGCATGTGTAGACATATAATAGACTACAGCATAGGTCAACATTACTGTTTTATGCACTGGGAAAACAAAAAACTTTGAGTGACTCATTTGATTGTAATATTCGCTTTATTGTGGTGGACTAGAATCTAACCCACAATATCTCTGAGGCATGCCTTAATGGCTTTCTTTTAGTTCATATTGACTTAATATAATTTTTTTATTTTTTATAATTAGCTTTTCTTTTTCCTATTATTTAAAGTATGATTCATGCAGACAGCATGTTGTTAGATCTTGTATTCTTAATCCAGTAGTCTGGTAATTGAATTCAACTTATTGATATTTACTCTAGTTAATATTATAGTAGGACTTCCTTTGGCCATTTAACTTAATATTTTCCATTTCTCTCACTTTCATTTCATTTTGCTTCCCCTGCCTATATGGCCTTTCATTGCAAAGAGTGTTTTTTCCTTTTTTTTTATTTGAAAGGTACACATTCTCACTTTTTTCTTTTTATGGTTAAATACAAATTAAATTATAAGAAATATTAAGAACATCACAAAGACTGCTACTTACATTCATTTCTCCATATGAGTATTTCAAACATCCCTCTGTAATGTCCCTCAAACAAGAAAAGCAATATAGCATCATTTTTACTTTTCTCTGGGCTTCCCTTACCTTCCTTATTAAGAATTTTAACTGTGAATTATTATGAATATACAATTAATCTGACCCTTATATTTTAAGACATTAAAATACCATTATCATACTTTCAGTATATTTCCTAGCATATTTGCTTATTCATTTATTTATGATATGCTATCTTAACAAGTGTTTTCAAAAGAAGTTTTGTATGGTAAACCTTCCGATGTTTTATGTACTCCAAAATATCTTCATTGGGACTACATGCAAATGTTAATTAACTTAACAGGCTTTAAAATTCAGGGTTTCCATCCATTCTCTTCCTGAACTTTGAAATCATTACTTTGTTATCTTCAGAACTGCATTTCGATTGAGAAACCTGATGTTCACATGACACCTATTGCTGCAGAGTTCATCTACTCATTCTTTCTTTCTGTGACTTTTTGCATGTTCTCTTTGTAATGTTCTTAATGTTTCTAATACATTTTTTAAATGTGGGGTTTTCCTCTTTCCTATCCTGTTTGCCACACTTTATGGTTTTAATCCAGTGACCTTTCATGGTGTTCACCAATGGTTTTTATTTAAATTCACTTGTTCCTGCTTCAGATTATACGTATTCTTGCATTTTGTTTTCCAACTACTTAGTATGCTGATTTTAAAATCTAGCACTGTTTATTTTTAATTAAGTCTGAAATTATGATTTTGGTATATTCTCTTTTGTATGATCTGTGTGCCCCTCAAATGCCTTGCTACAGTCCCTGGTGCTCACATTCTTCTCAGGTCATAAGCAGGACCACCATACATGACTCTGCCAATTGAAACTTGCATACATATGCACAGTTGAAAGCACCAGGAGACCTGAAATGCACCTGTGCTCCATCACCAAGTTGGTTCCCTGGCACAGGGCTACATTCTCCCAGAAATCAAAATGAACTTTTCTTCACTGAAAGGAGTCATTCACTCGTCAAGCCAGGCCATATGATAATATTTTTTCCTAATTTGGGGGTCCAAAATTAGTACCTGTCTCTAGTTTTCCTGCCCAGAAGTTGTGCCTTTTATTTTACTCTTACAACCTGTCCATCTTGTGGCAAAAACTTTTTCTAATCTGTTCATCCGGAAAGGTACTTTTTCAAATGAAATTTTGAGTAAGGTGACCATGTATCCTGGTCAGCCTGAAACATTCTCAGTTTATACCAACTGAGCCCAGGTAATTATTTTTCCCCTTTTCACTCTCCAAAGTGTCCTGGTTTTAATAATAAATTATGCGGCCATCCCACTTTTAGGTTCCCAGTATGTAGCCTAGAATATGGCTTCAGTTGTTAATTTGTACTCAAGGAAGGGTGGTCAAAGCCGAGGCTCTATTCTCTGATTCTCTTGGTGAATTTAAGGAGAGAGGATTTGCCTTGGAATGGATGACCCTTAGTCCAATGATCTTGGCTTGAATTTACCTATTTGTTGCCTAACCTGAAACATTTGCAACTCCCCCTGTCTGTCATCCCTGGACATTGCTCTTCTTCAAAGGCTTTACCCCTTCGATCATGTAACTTTCAGAATGTAGGAGAAAGTAGAAGGCAACTCTAAAGGCTCAGGCAGTCTATTTACACATGAGCCACACTTTAATGATGCCCTGCTGTAACCTGGAGACAAAACTATGCTGGGCAGGTGTTTTTTGTTTTGCTTTTTTTTCTTTTGGGAAGCAGCACCACTCCAGAGTTTTCTCTTAACTGATCTCCTAGTGGGAACTCCTAGTATAAGCCTGCCTAGACTTCTTTTGCCATTCCATGCCCAGTCACAACTGCCTTCCTCTCCCCAGCAGTTTCTGTAGGATTTAACATTCATTTTTCAGGTAGAGATACATTCCTCTACTTTCTCTGACATTGATACAGTTGGATTTTGTAGAGGCAACCAACACCTGTGTTAGTACTCTCTCTTCCCAAAAAACCAAATATCCTTTCTGTCCTTTATTTTCATAATACCATTGACTCCAAAGAACAAGCCCACAGCTAATAATTGCAGGCCCTAAAACAAGAGAAAATACAAATCCCTACATATCACATATATGCAAATGTTGACAAATTTTAATTCTACTAGAATCTGTTAAGTTGGTTTTATCCTCTTCTCTTGAAAATATGCTTAAAAAGAACTTTGAAGGGCTGGTTAAAATTTTGAAACATATCAAAATTTTTATATAATATAATATCAAATATAAGAGCTGGTCATAATCAACAGCCTCCCAACCAGAATGAGCTACATAATTTTTAGGGCCCAGTGCAAAATAAAAATGTAAGGCCACTGTTAAGAAAGCAGAAGCAAAATATGATTAAATGTACTAAAATATGAAGTTTTTCCTTTTCTTTATCAACTTGTTCTGGGTTTTTGTATTTGCTATTTGAATAAAGAACAATTAAAATTTTAAATGTTTAGCATGAATCTTATATCCTCATGTTACACAATGCCAATTTAAATGCAAATATTTTTATATTGTAATATGTTTATAGTGAACCTTTTTATATTGTACATTGGCAGCTTTATATGCAAATATAGGCACATTTAACTCATATGCAGAGTGACCTAAGTGATAAGATTTGCATTGCATAGCTTATATATGAATACATATTTCATTGTTAGCACAATAGTGGAAAAACTGCACAAAATTAATTCAACTCCTTTTTAGTTCCCTTTTTTGTGTGTGCATGTCTACAAAAATTTCTGCCTTTGGCTTACTGATAAGTCAGGAAGTACTAAAAGGAAAAGGAACTATGAATTGTCCTATCTTTCTCATTCCTTCTATGTCATCATTTTCAGTGTAAATGATTGGCTAATAAAGAGAATTAACATGCACAATAAAGAATATGCTAGGGCTCTTTGATAATTTGTGTTTCTTAGAATGCAATTGCACTCTCTCCACATTTAAAGCAAGTTCTGGTTCAAATGAAAAGCTTAGCCTCTCAGGGCTGTTAGCAATCCCACTTAGACATAGACCTAACACATATACTTGTATTGCTTCGAGTCTCACTGAAGTCCTATTCACTGTGGGTCTACTAGATTCTGTGCCAGTGAGGCACCATGATGGTGTATGCAAATGCAGTGGTAAAGAATGACAGTGGACGTCCACATGTCATGTACTTCCTCTATTCATGTGCTTGCTTAGTTTTCTCACTAGATTTGATGTTTGAAGAACAAGTTCAAGGATGAAATTATTAAGAATACCAAGATAGCAATAGCAGAGTACTAATCTAATTCTGAAATCTTTCTCTGTGTAGATGCCTGTATGATTACACAGGTTACATACCAGTAAAGCCAGGAGTAGGTCTACCCCACTCCTTTTCCCACCCCTGGCTCCATACTGAACACTAGCAAGCATATTTCAGTTCACACATCCAGGTTATGTTTCATTCTCTACAAACAGCTATGTGTTGACCACCTATCCTTGGGAGGACAGAGTTAGGGAAGAGGCCTGTGCAGGTACTCAAAGCAGACTTAAAGCCTTTGGCAGGAAGTTTCCGGATCCCAAGCTACGTAGATCATGGTTTAGATACATAGGATCTGGTCCATGCGGGCATGTGATCTAGATCCCTGATCTCGTCATTCAAACAGGAGGGGAGTAACCAAGGCCAGACTGGAGTGGGACCCTCTAAAGCACAGGGCTCATGGAAGGGACTCCATTTCTCTGGGTTTAGGTAACGTCAATCAGTCAGCCAATATCATCAATGTTTTTCTCATTCTCATCATAACTCATTTTTTAATTTAGCATTTTACATGTTTTATCTCATTTTGAATTTTTGCTGTATTAGTACCATTTCCCTTTTGTTACATGGATGTCTTTTCACTTTTTGTACATGTCCTTTCCTCAATTAATTTTATTGGAGAGATACTTGAGGAGCCACAAAAGTGTCTATAGACCCCTCTTTTGTTTCTCCCATACTTACATTATTAATAACGGTATTGTCAGAATTTCATTTTCTGATATTACTGTGATTTGACACAGCTAAGGGAGACATCTAGAATTAGAAAATTGCAAAACTTTACAGTCTTATGCGATCTATGACTCAAGTAGTTACTAAGAGGCTTGTCCTATGGGTAACAAGTAATTGGTGGCATAAAGGTTAGGTCCCAGACCTCCCTCCTCCCAATCTAATGCCCTGTACTTATGTATGCTTTTTCAAAGCAGAATTAGTCAATGATATCTTGATCATTGACCTCTGGGTTATGAGGCTAGCTCACACCACTGATGAAATGCAACTCAGGATGTGAGGGTCCAAGAGATCAATCAGACCCAGTATTAATACGCTAACAGGTATTTGAAAATATGTACAATGTATTCCTGTGGAAGTCATTGCTAATCGAAGTCTTCTTTCTCCTAGACCTTTATACTTCTTTCTTCCATTAACAATGAAAATTGGGGCCAGGCGTGGTGACTCATGTCTGTAATCCCAACACTTTGGGAGGCGGAGACGGGCAGATCACCTGAGGTCAGGAGTTCGAGACCAGCCTGGCCAACATGGAGAAAACCTGTCTCCACCAAAAATACAAAAATTAGCCAAGCGTGGTGCTGCACCTGTAGTCCCAGCTACTCGAGAGGCTGAGGCAAGAGAGTCGCTTCAACCTGGGAGGTGGAGTTTGCAGTGAGCCAAGATTGTGCCACTGCATTCCAACCTGGGCAACAAAGTAAGACTCCATCTCAAAAAAAAAAGAAAAAGAAAAAGAAAAGAGAAAGAAAGAGAGAGAGAGAGAGAGAGAAAGAAAGAAAGAAAGAAAGAAAGAAAGAAAGAAAGAAAGGGAAAGAAAAAAGAAAATTGGCACAAATGATGAAACCTATAACCATCCCACCTATATAACTTAGAAACTGAAAATATTACACAGCCCAGAATACATATTTAATATTAAACTGAAAACAATGACAACATAGTTAACTCCTAACATTTTGTAAACAACTATTTCAAAACAAGCTTTGGTCAAAGTCCTTGTGTCAGTCAAAAATTGCTATTAGATTGGTGTAAAAGTAATTGCAGTTTTTGCCATTAAAAGTAATCTAATAATGCTGTGTAACGCCATTGCTGTATAATGCCATTCATTGAGAAAATGGTTGGTTTACCCACCAGGCTTGCATGGATTAACAGAACAGATGGTGCTGTTGTGCTTTGTGCTGCAGGCCTTCAGGTTTAGGTCTGCAACGGGTGTGTTTTATGTCCTTGGACCAGCAAGTAAGCCAGAGTTAGTTCTTCTCAGGGTGATGTCAGAGGTCAAGAAAGCAAGTAGAGCCTGGGCATGGGGACTCATGCCTATAATCCAAGCACTTTGGGAGGTTAAAGCAGGAGGATTGCTTGAGGCCATGAGCTTGAGATCAGCCTGGGCAACATAGTGAGACCCTGTCTCTACTTAAAAACAAAAGAAAAAACAAAAAAATGCAAGTAGATACATAGGACCTCTTAAGACTCAGACTTAGAATTGGCATACCATCACATCTGCCTATGTGCCATTAGCCAGGACAGGTCAAATGACCAAACCCAAATTCAAAGATAGGGAAAGTCAACCCATCCATAATGAAACCATGGTAAAGGTGTAGATGCAGAAAGGGCGGAAAAATCGGAGACACTCTTTCAAACTACCGCTGGTGAAATGCCAACAAGAAGAAATAATTTTGGAGCCATGCTTAGAGAGATTAATTCTATCATGCTAAAATATATTTGCTTAGTTCACGTGAGCTTTTAAAATAATCTCTGCTGCTTGTTTAATTAATTGCTGTGTGTAAATATTTCTGTTTTCAGGGAATCTAATGATTCCATCATTTTATAGGAGAGATGGGTTTTTGATTGTACTTGATTCACTGTTGTATTTCCTGCAATATGAGTACCAACCAGAGGACCCAGAACAGATGTCCCTTTGCCATTTAGTATTATAGATTATAGCCATGCGATTTTAGTAAGACTTGTCATCATCCATTCTGGAAACCAATCTTAAAAGCATGGCTAGGGCCAGGCACAGTGGCTCACGCCTATAATGCCAGCACTTTGGGAGGCCGAGGAGGGTGGATCATTTGAGATCAGGAGTTCAAGACCAGCCCAGCCAGCACAGTGAAACCCTGTCTCTACTAAAAATACAAAAATTAGCCGGGTAGTAGTGGCATGCACCTGTAATCTCAGCTACTCGGGAGGCTGAGACAAGAGAATCACTTGAGCCTGGGAGGCGGAGGTTGCCAGTGAGCCAAGATAGTACCACTGCACTCCAGTCTGGGTGACAGCGTGGGACCCTATCTCAAAAAAAAAAAAAAAAGAAAAGAAAAGAGAAAAAAGCTTGGCTGAATTGTATGTAAATTTCAAGTCTTTCCTTTGGAAATCCTGATAAGTTTAATTTTTTAAGCTAAAGTTAAAAAACAACAACAACAAACAGATGCCACTAACAGTATTATTTATATTATAAATAACATGACAGGATTATAAATTATAAAGTGGGGGTAGGGACTATAATTATAAATTATAAAGTGGGGGGTAATATTTCCTTGGGTATATTAATTATATTAATATCTACCATCTTTGAAAATGAAATATTAGTTATATTAGTATCTACCAAGGAAATATTAATTATATTAATATCTACCATCTTTGAAAAAGGCCATTTATTTTCTTTTCTTAGTATTCTTCAAATGCATCATATGCATTATGCAGCCCTTACCTAAAGAAGTTTTAAAAAACATTCTACAATAGAAAGTTCACAGATATGTTTTTTGAAGAAGATTTGGTGGAGGGTGGAAAGGGAAGCAGCTACTTTGAAAATATTTAACAAAACTAAAGCTGCAACTTTATTTCATTTTAAAAATAGACATTGCACTGCTTCATGTTTTCATTTTATGTCTAAAATACTATGTGTATTGCACTTCATCAGACAGATGTGAGATTCTGGGTCAATTTGAAATTTAGTTACTCATTCATTTTTGGTAGCTACTTTAAAATATTGTTTATATTAAGTTAAATGAAATCAATAAAAGGAAAAATGTCCCAAGCCTTTTATGCAATAAGGTTTCCAGTACAGGCCAGGTCAATTACCCCTCTGATACCTGCAATTGACGTTTTAAATGATCAGGAAAAAAATAGCTGTTAGTGATAGTTTTTCAAAGCCAGCTTGGTTACAAGCCATTTCATAGTCTCAGTAGAAAAGTGTTTCAGGAGAAATTAGATTAATTTTTAAAGGTGCTTTACCCTTGGGTTTACTGTAAGAATTTGTCATCTTTTTTTTTTTTTTTTTTTTTTTTGAGACGGAGTCTCGCTCTGTCGCCCAGGCTGGAGTGCAGTGGTGCGATCTCGGCTCACTGCAAGCTCCGCCTCCCGGGTTCACGCCATTCTCCTGCCTCAGCCTCCCAAGTAGCCGGGACTACAGGCGCCCGCCACCGCGCCCGGCTAATTTTTGTATTTTTAGTAGAGACGGGGTTTCACCGTGTTAGCCAGGGTGGTCTCGATCTCCCATCCTCGTAATCCGCCCGTCTCGTCTTCCCAAAGTGCTGGGATTACAGGCGTGAGCCACCGCGCCTGGCCAAGAATTAGTCATCTTAACTAATCATGTCTATTAAGCAATTCTATGTTTTATATATAATGTATATAAAATCTGGCTGTGTGAGGGGCTTATATTTCGCTGTATCCAAGGCTGAATGAGACAATCAGGGTAACAGGATGTTAACACATTAAACATATTAGTAAATAGGGCTTTAATTTTAACAGTAGGGCAGACTTGCTTCTATGCCATATATTATTTTGTTGGAATATTAATCACATCTTCCAATTTTTCCATGATTAATATCTAATGGTCATATTTTCTAGGCATTGGGAAGATTTTTTTTCCCTTAACTATTACATAGTTACTTAATGATAAATTTCTCACAATTACAAAATGATATTTAGTTATTTGACACACTAGTGATGAAATTTAAAATTTAAGGAAAAAAAGCCCTCCTAAGAATTGCATTATGGAGAACAAATCTTGCATTGGCCAATGGTTTTACAAGGTAAGCCTTTCTGTCTCATTGATAGAACGTAAAGAACCCCTCAGCCACCTCCAGACTTAAAACACTCTGTGGTGCAGAAGAAAATACAAATTCCCACCCTTGTTGCTGCCTAATTTTAGTTTGCCAAATCATGAGTCATTTGTTACTTTTCAAGGAACTATTTCCCCCAAAATAGTTTGCCTCATTTATTTTTACATAATTAAAAGAAAGAAAGAAAGGAAGAAAACTCATGGATAGTTAAATGCAATTAGAACAAACAATGTGAAGTTGGAGAAGAATTACATCCTTGCAGAAGGCCCAAGAAAAAAATGCATGTATATTCTCTACATGCTATTACAAAGTGTTAGTTTATTATTTGTTGTGTTAAACACATAGACATACAGATTGGGAAATGTAATGATTTCTCTGTTGTCTAGAGACACGGAGGTTAAAAGAGGACAATTATCCATCCTTCCATTCATTTAGTAAAATTTGAATGAGCACATACTATGTGCTGAGCGTGGACAGATAAGACATGGAGAAAGCTACAACCTCAGTAACATTAGCAAACTGACATCCTCTTTCAGCTGCCTAATTTTAAACAGTGCAAACAGCTGTCAGATTGAAAAGTTATGTTGTTTATTTTCTTAGTAGGAAAGAAGTGGGAGACTCGGCCTTCCCCCTAAAGCTCCCCAAAGGCTCAGGAGTTGAAATTTGTTGTTTACTGTGTAAAGTAAAAACAACAGTATTTGCATCCTGTTTCCACTGGGGGATTAAAACACAATGGCCCTTAGCTCTAGCTTAAGCTCTGCCTTTCAACCATTTATAATACTGAGTATTACTGCCTTGGAATGAGGAGGCTACAGAACAGGGAGACAATGTTAGAGTTAGTACATTAAAGCAAATTTCTAATTCTGCATAACTAGCATGCATTTACTTCATTAACTAGCAGTTACATTTCCCACGCCTTCAATTAACACTGGTTTCATTTTAAATGCTATCAGTTAAGACAAGATGCGATAAGAAAACATCATTGCCAAGCAAGCATTCCTCAAACACTGTCTGATTTATCTCTTTGGCAATTCATTAAAATGCAAAATATATTGAAATTGATTTCAGCACTTTCAGGCAGGAATGTTTGTAATAATGTTAATTTACAAATTTCCTTTTTTTTTTTTTTTAAGTCTCTGTGCTGTAGTCGCCATGTTTAGCTGGAGGCTATTTTTATTGTGCAGACGGAAAATGAACAGCGAACATTTATTTCTCATATCTTTCTGAGAAACCTGAGGTGCATGAAGATATTTGTGCTGTAACAGGCATAGTCAATCTCCTTCACTCGCTTTCGTTGCTATATATCACCAGCAAACTCCCAGCTAGTCCTGCTGTAGCAATTAACCTGCCAGAGCTCTCTCCTGTCAAGCTTCATAATAATAAACTCCTCCCCCCACCACCCCTGAGAGAGACAGAGCTATAGATTCTGGCTCCGCAACTTCCATAGAGGTTGAATTATTCAGAATCAGCATGATTAAGAAGATGACATGGGTATTAGTTAAAAAGACATACTTTTTTTCTCTCTCCTCTGACTGAGGTTTAAACCTATTAAGGTTGAAAGCAGTGGGGGCAACAGATCTTTCCCTCTTCAGTGCACCAGTCCTAAAATAGGAATCCTTGAAAGACTATTTACAATACCTTGTCAATTTCCAAGTTTATGAATAAAAAGTATAAATACCAGGAGGGAAGTGTCAGAGTCAGAATGTACAGCTTGTGTAAATCTAGGAACTGGCTAAAAATAATATTTTCACCCCAAAGAGACAAAAGGATCGGGTTTGTTTCAAGAAATTAGTCATGTTTCAATTGTTATTCTTACAAGCAATGAAAAACCTTCTCATGTTTGTGTTTTTTGGGTCAGTTTCAAGTGGACCAAACTGATTAATTATAAATTTAAAATCCGGATACACACTCTGTCAGATAACAAGTCGTTAGACTCTAGAAATAGCATAGCCCTAACAATAAACCTTGTCTTTATGAGGATGGCAGTATTATAAATGTCATAATGGATTGCAAATGAACCAGCTGTTTACATTCTACTGTAGCACATGAATGGGAGACTAGCAAGCCAGGAAATAAAAAGATTGAGGAAATTTTACTGGTACCAAGTCACAGAAAAAAGCTCAAGGAACTCAATTTCTACGCATTCCCATCCAATTTACCCTTGCTGACTTTTGGGGGGAAGTGTAGCTTTTGAAACCAATTGTATTATTTCACTTTAAGATCCCTTCTAGTATATTCAATAGACCCATCACAGTTATATGTTCCTTTTTCAGTCTCAAGCTGCCCTCACCATATGAGATTGGTTACTGTCTGAGGACTTTCAGAGAAGGATTTGAATGCAATTTCAAAGGCCAGACAGAGCAGCTTTCAAAACACTGCAAGCTTAGGAAAGCAGGGTTAGTGGCCCAGGAGGGGTGAGAGACTGGTTTTCTGTTTCTCATTTCACTTCAAGCTAAAGCACCTTTTGATCCCAAACAGGTGAAATGGAAGCAGCATGGCATTTCTAATTGAATGACCCCACCCATTCAAGCTCTGTAAAATGGCCATTATCAGTAACTACATTATTGCCAGCATCTTCCGCATTAGCCCATGGAGACTGGTGATTCCTTTGAGAACAGAAACACTTTGCTCTTCTATGTATGATTAAATCTAGGTCCACCCATGAGATTTCAGCAAATAGCCAGGCTGCTCACATGTGCTTGTTAGCAGATGGCCATTTTCTGCACATCAGGTATGAATCATAGGTGTTTGTTATGCAAAGATCTTATTTCAAGTTTCATGTCCTCTTTTATCAGCCAGAACTAGAACCCAGCAAAGGGATGCAAAGGAGGGGTACGATTTAACATTACAAATTAGGAGTGTTGCTTTACGGGGCATTGCAGCTACTCTGTTTAAAAATGCGTTCCAGAAGATAACATTACCACTTTGTTATGTTTGCGTTTTCAGATAAGGCACCTTACCCCTGGCTGCGGGTTTCTTATCTCTCTAATATTCATGGAGTGGTAGCTTTTAATTAAACCATCCACAATTCTATGTAACTCAAAGTGTATATTTTACTGCTGCAGGAACCAATAGTCAAGAAAAATTCCATATTTTAAATTTATTTTTAATGCCTGGATAGTTTTATTATCAGTGATGTCATGAACAGTGTTGTCTTACAAAAATGACTAAGTGTTGTGTTTCAAGAGACACACAGATCATATCAGGGGTCCCAAAAGTTCATGCGACTCTTGATTTTCACAGATGGATTATTCAGATTTGACTTTGCCAGAAACCCTTCGAGGTCCGTAATATGTAATCATTTGTCAGGTTCCCCAGGCATAATTTTATTCACATGCATGGCAGATCTAGAATGTGGAAGTGAGTCACTAAATTACTGATTTCTCCCAATTAACTATCTGTCTTCTTCAAACATAAAATGCATTGACTTCTGTGACATCTCAGACTCCTGATTTTTTTCTAAAGGTCACATTTTCTCGGCCTTCTTTTCAATTCCATCACCTAGATATTAAGGTCCACACCTCTTTTTCAGTCTTCACACTCTCTTCAGGTCATCTCTTTGATGCCCAGGATTTCAAGTTCTATGTATACGTTGATGACTCACAAGTACAAATTACCCACCCGTTATCTTGTTCCTGAAAATCAGAGGCAAATACTCAGCTGCTTCTTGCACACTGGGTATACCACTGGCATTTACATTCAATATACACAAAATAGAATTCATAATAATAATAGTAATAATGCAGATAATATTTAATGGGCATTTAATATTTATACTCATAATCTTTACCAAAACTCTAACATGTAGGACATTGTCATATTCCCCATTTTACAAGTGAGGAAACTAGGGTTTAAAGAGGTTAATTGTTAGGCTGGGCGCGGTGGCTCAAGCCTGTAATCCCAGCACTTTGGGAGGCCGAGACGGGCAGATCACGAGGTCAGGAGATCGAGACCATCCTGGCGAACATGGTGAAACCCCGTCTCTACTAAAAAAATACAAAAAACTAGCCGGGCGAGGTGGCGGGCGCCTGTAGTCCCAGCTACTCGGGAGGCTGAGGCAGGAGAATGGCGTAAACTCTGGAGGCGGAGCTTGCAGTGAGCTGAGATCCGGCCACTGCACTCCAGCCCTGGCGACAGAGCAAGACTCCGTTTCCAAAAAAAAAAAAAAAAAAACAAAAAACAAAAGAGGTTAATTGTCAAATCTCAAATGTTCACAGAGAGTTATGATTTGGACCTCAGTGCATCTGCCCAGAGTCTGTGCTATTAATCACCTCTCCCATGCTGACTACCCTTCGTTTCCTCTTTCACTTAATTCTTCCTAGTGGTGTTTTCTATTTGGATGGTGCAACTGCTTCAGGGTGACTTTCCTGTTCCTACAGAGTAGGTTGGGTTTCTAGGACTAAAGTCTACAATTAGTTTTTTAAATTAGCACTTGTTTTTCCCCTCAGAGAATCTGTAATCAGGTATTTGACTTTTAATCCTCTCAATAGGCTGGGAAATACACTGGACAGATACCAGCTCCATTTGAAGTTGAGAAAACAAAGCAAAATAAATTGGTGAGGGAGGGAACAGTTCTGAAAGAGGGAACAGCAAGGACATAAGCCCTGGTGGGGAAAACATAAAATAAAAGTAGCACTCTCAAGTAACAGAATCATTTATTTTTTAAGTCAGAGCACAAAGAATGAAAGTGAGGAGCGGCAAGAGGCGAGAGAGGTAGACGGGTGCTAGATCACAGAGGCTTTTACAGGCCATGTTAAAAACCTGAAAATGTATTCCAAGAACAACACAGGAAACACTTAAGCAATAGGATATGAAAACCTAAAGGTCATTTATTTAATTCACAGTCATTGATGGGCAAAACTGATCATAATGACTGAAGGTTCAAAATTTGTTCAATGCATGGAGGATGCTGATGAGGAAGGGCAGAAGAAAAATGATAAATTGTGATATTTTTACTTATGCATTACAAGGGGCAAGTACTCCAGGAAACCCTGTGTAAGATATTAAGAGAACAGGTCTCATAATTGTGTGTGTGTGTAATATTTTTAAAGCAGTTTTAGGTTCACAGAAAAATTGAGTAGAAAGTACAGAGTTCTCATATAGCCCCAGCCTGCACCTGCTTACTCTGTCTCAAACAGCCTCCCCGACCATCCACATCTAGCACCAGACTGGAACATTTGTCACAACTGATGAACCTACATAGACACATCAGTATCACCCAAAGTCCATAGTTTACTTTAAGGGTCACTCTTGGTGATGGGTTCTATGGGTTTGGCAACTGTATGATGATGTGTATCCATCACACCAAGTTGTTTCACTACCCTAAAAATCCTCTCTGCTGTCTGTTTATCCATCCCTTCTTCCTAACCCTGAACAACCACTGATGTTTTTACTCTAACCATAGTTTTGCCTTTTCCAGGGTGTCATATTGTTGAAATTATATAGTGTCAATCTTATTCAGATTAGCTTCTTTCACTTAGTGATGTGCATTTAAGTTTCTTTCGTGTTGTTTCATGGCTTGATAACTCATTTCTTTTTAGTACTGAATATATTCCATTCTATGAATGTACCACAGTTTATCCATTTAACAGTTGAAGGACATCTTGGTTCCTTCCAAGTTGTGGCAATTATGAATAAGGTTGCTATAAACATACATGTATAAGTTTTGTGTGGACATAAGTTTTCAGCTCCTTTGGATAAGCACTAACAAGTGCAATTGCTGGATCCTATAGTAAGAATATGTTTGGTTTTGTAGGAAATAGTCACCAAAAACTGCTACAACAGTTTGCATTCCCATCAGCAATGAATTCCTGTTCTTATTGCTCCATATCCTCGTCATCATTTGATTTTGTCAATACTATGTGTTTTAGCCCATATGATGAAGTATCTAACTATTGTTTTAATTTCCAATTCCTCAATTACATATGATGGTGAGCATCTTTCCATTTAGTCGTCATCCGTATATCTTCTGTGGAGAGATGTTTGTTCAGGACTTTTGTCCATTTTTTAACTGAGTTGTTCATTTTTTCTTATTGTTGAGTCTTTGGAGTTCTTTGTATATTTTGGAAATCTGTTATCACATCTCCTTGATTTGTCCCAGCCACTTGGGGTTTTCTGCACTCCTTGGCTTGTAGCCCCTTCCTGCCCCTTCAAAGCCATCAGTGCAGCTTCAGTCTTTAAGTAGTATACTTCTGAACTTGCACCTGTCATCACATTTTTTAGCTCTCTCTTTTTCTGTCTCCCTCTTCCACTTTTAAGGACCCTTCTAATTACATTGGGCCCACCCAGATAAGCCAGGATAATCTCCCTTTTATATAGTTAGCTATTAGCATCCTTAATTCTCCTTTTACTGTGCAACTTAACATATTCACAGGTCCTGGGAATTAGGAGGTCAGCACTTGTGGGTAGGCATTGTTCTGCCTACCAGTTCTCCATAAGTATTTGCTATTTATTAGTAGGAGTAGGAATTTAAAAACAATATAAAGTCTTTACTTATAATATGATTAATACTGAGTTAATAAAATCTCCCTAATATTTGACAGCTGCACAATATAAAGTCTTTACTTATAATATGATTAATACTGAGTTAATAAAATCTCCCTAATATTTGACAGCTGCCTTGTTTCCACTTAATTCAAAGCAATAGTTATTTTTTTCTTTCTTAGCAGCTTAAACGTATGAATCTGTTTAAAGTATTTAACTTAGTTTTCATAGGAACAAAAACTCTTGTCTTTTTTGCACTCACCTGGGGCCAAGAATTTATACAATACTTAATTAAATTAAATAATGATAGTGATAATTATACCTGGGATAAATGCATGGGGAGAAGCACAACTGACTATTGGTAAGCATAGAACTCAGCTGGAGAAGCAAGAGAGTTTGTGCTCATCAGAGGAAAGCCAACCAGTTGACAGACACACAGCATGAAGTGAGCATTCATCTATGTGCTTTGCAGAGGGAATGAAGATTGTCCATTAATCCGGTAAACCAGTTAAGTGGAAGATTTTTGAAGAAAGCTCCTGCTCTGCTCAAACAATAGAACACAGGCTCTGCAGGCAGACATCAGTTCTAATTCATTCTCACTCGTATCTTACAAGTTAGGTTACTTTGAGCAAATTAATTAATGTCTAAGATGTTCTGTTCCCTCCTCTTGTCAAATGAAGATTAAAATAATATCTACTTCACAGTGTAGTGGTAAGTTCAGTACTAACATCGTTCTTGCAAGTAAAGATGTTCATTGCATACTGCTCGATAAATCACAAATATTTGCATACTATTTTCATTAGTTCCTTGTGTGAATTCCTACACATAAATTACTGAATACAAGTGTATACAATTCTCTTAATTTTATATACAGGTATTATCAAAATGATCTCCAGAAATACATACTCATTTCACTTTTGCCTACAATGTATGACAGTGTCCATTTCCTTAAAAAACTTGATGATATTTTGTATCATTTAAAAATTGCCATTTGACAAAAGCAGTGTTAAGGGGAAAGTTTATAGTGTTAAATGCCTACATCAAGAGGACAGAAAGATCACAAATTATCCACCTAACCTCACATCTAAAGGAACTAGAAAAATAAAAACAAACTAATCCTAAAGCTAGCAGAAGAAAAGAAATAACTAAAATCAGAGCAAAACTTAATGATATTAAGACCCAAAAATCCATACAAAGGATCAACAAAACAAAAACTTGGTTATTGGAAAACATAAGCAAGATTGATAGACTTCTAGCTAGATTAACAAAGCAAAAATGAGACAAGAACCAAATAAGCACAACCGGAACTGACAAAGAGGACATTACAGTTGATCCCATGGAAAATACAGAAGATCCTCAGAGACTACTATGAACTTCTCTATGTGCACAAACTGTAACACCTAGAAGAAATAGATAAATTCCTGGAAACATACGAGCTCCCAATATTGAACCAAGAAGAACCAGAAATCCTGAAAAGACTAATAATGAGAAATTGAATCAGTAATAAAAAACTTACCCTCCAAAAAAAGCCCCAGACCAAATGAATTCACAGCCAAATTCTATATACCAGATGTACAAAGAGCTGGTACCAATCCTACTGAAACTATTCCAAAAAATTGAGGAGGAAGGACTCTTCCCTAACTCATTCTACAAAACCAGTATCATCCTGACACCAAATTCTAGCAAAGACACAACCAATAAAGGAAACTACAGGCCAATATCCCTGATGAACATAAACATAAAAATTCTCAATAAAGTATCAGCAAACCAAATTCAGCAGCTCATCAAAAAGTTAATTCACCACAATCAAGTGTGCTCGAATCTTTGGATGCAAGGAAGGTTCAATGTACATTAATGTATAAATATGAGTCAACACATAAACATAATTTTTAAAAAACCATATGATCATCTCAATAGATGTGGAAAAAGCTTTTGATAAAATCCAACACACCTTTACAATAAAAACCCTCAACAAACTAGTCATCAAAGGAACATACCTTAATATAATCAAAACAATCTTGACAAACCCACAGACAACATCATACTAAATAGGCAAAAAGTGGAAGCTTTCTCCCTAAGAACTGGAACAAACAAAGAATATCCATTCTCACTATTCTTATTCAACACAGTACTGGAAGTCCTAACCAGAGCAATCAGGCAAGACAAAGAAATATAAGGCATCCAAACAGGAAAAGAGGAAGTCAAATTATCTTGTCTCATTGATAATATGATTCTATACCTAGAATACCCTAAAGATTCTTTGAAAAGATGTCCCAGTCTGATAAACAATTTTGGCAAGTCTCAGGATACAGTACCGATGCATAAAAATTGGCAGCATTTCTATATACCAATAAGGTTCAAGCTGAGAGGTAAATCAACAATACAATCACATATACAATTGCCACAAAAAAGGTAAAATACCTAGGAATACATCTTACCAAGGAGATGAAAAATCTCTATAAGTAAAGCTACTTGTAGAAAGTACTGTTGAAAGAAATCATAGATGACACAAACAAATGGAAAAGCCTTTCATACTCATGGACTGGAAGAATCAGTATCATTAAAATGTCCATACTGCCCAAATCAATCTACAGATTCAATGCTATTCCTATCAAATTACTAACCTAATTCTTCACAGAATCAGGAAAACACTATTCTAACATTCATATGGAACCAAAAAAGAAACCAAATAGCCAAGGCAATCTTAAGCAAAAAGGATAGCTGGAAGCATCACATTACCTGACTTCAAACTGTACTACAAGGCTATACTAACTGAAACAGCATGGTATTGACAAAAAAAAATAGACACATAGACGAGTGGAACAAAATAGAAACACCTGAAATAAAGCTGCACACCTACATCAACTACTATTCAACAAAGTTGACAAAAATAAACAATGGGGAATGGATACCCTGTTCAACAAATGGTATTAAGAAAACTGGCTAACCATACGTAGAAAAATGAAACAGGACCCCCGCCTCTTATGATATATAAAAATTAACTCAAGATAGATTACAGACTTGAGTGAAAGACCTCAAACAATAGAAATGCTAGAAGAAAACCTAGGAAATACTATTCTAGACACTGCCCTAGGCAAAAAATTTATGACTACATCATGACAAGCAAATGCAACAAAAATAAAACTATAATTCGGGCCTAATTACACTAAACAGCTTTTGCATAGCAAAATAAAGCTATTAACAGAGTAAACAGACAACCTACAAAATGAAAGAAAATACTTGCAAACTATACATCTGACAAAGGACTGCTGTCCAGAATCTATAAGGAACTTAAATCAACAAGAAAAAAACAAATAACCTAATTAAAAAGTGGGCCAAAAACATAAACAGACAGTTCTCAAAAGAAGACATGCAACTGGCCTACAAACATGAAAAAATGCTCAACATCACTGATCATCAGAGAGATGTAGATCAAAACTATAATGTGATACCATCTCACACCAGCTAACATAAGCTATTATTAAAAAGTCAAAAGAAAAATAACAGGTGTTCATGAGGTTGTGGAAGAAAGGGAACACTTACAGACTGTTGATGGGTGTATTAGTCCATTCGCATTTCTATGAAGAACTACCTGAGACTGGGTAATTTATAAAGAAATGAGCTTTAATTGGCTCACAGTTCCAAAGGCTGTACAGAAAGCATGGCTAGGAGGCCTCAGGAAACTTACAATCATGGTGGAAGGCAAAGGGGAAGCAAGCATATCTTCACATGGCCAACAGAAGAGAGAGTGAAAGGGGAGATGCTATAGACTTTTAAACAACCAGATCTTGTGAGAACTCACTCACTATCACAAGAACAGCAAGGGGGAAATCTGCCTCCATGATCCAATCACCTCCCACCAGGTCCGTCCCCCGACATTGAAAATTAAAATTCAACATGAGATTTCGGTGGGAATGCAGAGCCAAACCATATCAGTGGGAATGCAAATTCGTTCAGCTCCTGTGGACAGCAGTTTAGAGATTTCTCAAATAACTAAAAATAGAACTATCTCAACAAACTAAAATCAGAACTACCATTCAACCCAGCAATCCCGTTACTATATATATATCCAAAGGAAAATAAATCATTTCACCAAAAAGACACCTGCACTTTTATGTGTATCACAGCACTGTTCATAAAAGTAAAGACATAGAATCAATCTAGATGTCCATCAATGGTAGATTTGCTAAAGAAAATGTGGTACACCATGGAATACTACACAACCATAAAAAAGAATGAAATAATATCCTTTGCAGCAACATGGATGCAGCTGGAGGCCATTATTCTGAGCAAATTAACACAGAAACAGAAAACAAAATACTGCAAGTTCTCACTTTAAGTGGGAGCTAAACATTGGGGACGCATGGTCACAAACATGGAAACAATAAAACATTGGGTGTTTCAAAAGGAGAAAGGAAAGAGCAAGGATTGAAAAACTACCTGTTGGGTACTATGTTCACTACTTGGGAGATATAATCATTAGAAGCCCAAACCTCAGCATCATGCAATATATCCATGTAACAAGCCTGCTATGTACCCTTTGAATCTAAAATTAAAATAAATAAATAATACAATAAAAACTGCCAACTGAATTGCCTAAATAAGTAATATCTGAAATTATTCTTTCCATTTGAATTTCTGTGATTATTGCTTTTGGGAATTATTTCATGTAAAATTATACTGACCAATTGATATCCTTTTTTTGTGAGTTGCTTGTTAATATTCTTACCCCATTGTAATTAAGAAGTTTAAAGTGTTATAACTGATTTGTAAGATTTTGATATATTAAGCCCTGTGTCGTACAAGCCCTTAATTTTTTCTGATTTATGTTTTACTGTCTGTATTATTTATGTGTCCTAAAGATATCCTTGAAAGACAATTCCTGAATTGTCTCTTTCCTTTGGGAGGAAAACAATTTTAAAACACCATCTGCCTGAGATTTCTTATGGTTAGTAAATTTCCCAGTGATACTATGGCATGCAATTCAGTGTTCATGAAAGAGTTCATTTGAATCTCTAATAATTATTTGACTTTTTCAGAAACCATGACTGTCTTCAGAAAGTTGTTTCTTCTTTACATTCTTCTCATACATTAGGTGCTAAACCAACTTGCATTTGTGATCCCTGACTTTTTTTTCACCAATCAATTTCTATGCTTTTTAAATTGCATATTTGAGTAGGCTTTCCTTTATTTAGCAACTGTTGCCTAAAGCTTATTATGATAGCACCTCTGTCTGTTAAGTAACATCAACATCCTTCCCATCACCTCCACACTTCTAATCCCCCTCCTCACAGCCCCCTTGCTGAATGAAAAGCAATGAATTTTTTGTTGGAAGCTTTGAATGAATAATTCATTTGGAAAAAATCATCCGTGTTGTGCATGTTCAGAAGACAGAGCGCTTCTCTTGTCAGTCACAATGGCTTGGGTAGGACTAAGTGCTGTTCTGTATGTTCTTGGAGTGTGCAGCTGATGGCGGGCTGCTGAGATTGCCAACTGTGTTAATCCCGACCATCCTTCCTTGTCTTCTGTGACAGGAAGATTAAGAATTGGGGTCTTATTCAATTGTTGCAGTTAGACTGTATTTCACTTTGTTGTTTCAAGCCTTCTTTTAAGTTATTGACAGATTCTCATCATCCCTCAAACCCTGTGAAATCCTGACCTGGTGCAATTTACTCCTGGGGCAGCATGGTTGAGAGGGGAGAGAGTATGCCTTTTTACATCAAGAGATCCTTAGGTTTGGATTCTACAGCAGCTGTTTATTAACTTGGTAGCTTGGGCCGGTTGCATAACCTCGACCAGCCTCATCTCTCTTATCTGGATATGGAAGGAATTATTGTTACATAGCAGTTTGGGGTTGAGAGGGGGGCGTGAATTTCATAAATAATTTTCTTTATGGAAGCACCCAGCTCTCTGCCTGCAGGTTGGCAGGTTTGTAATTAATGTTCATGTCCTTTTAATTGATTTTTTCTTCACCATTGTCCCAGTCATCTCTGTTCTTTCTTTATTTTGTTAAACATGTATAGAATACTTAATGAACATACAATCTTTCTGCCTAACAAATAGAAAATTCAGCATTTCCCCTATTTTCATGAGATAAAGTCTACTCTCCCCAGCATGATCCCAGTGAGTGGCCTCCTCCCTTCCTGCCCACCCAATGGCCCAGTGGCCCATCAACACGGAAATGTGCTTCACTTTTCCCAAATCATTTAAGTTCTGTTTCCAGGACTGGCAACTTCTGCTCTCATACATATCTAATCACAGGATAATTATCTGGCCATGTCTCCACCTCCCAATTGTACTGTGATCTATAAGGGGCATATATGTACTCTAATGTCTCATTGTTTGACTTATAGAAAATACCTCAATAAAGTTTTGGTGAATGAATGAATGAGTAAATGAATAAACGAAATCTTGAACATTTTTCAGTACAGTATGGTAGAAATTTAAAAATGCTAAAATCATGGTGATAGACATGGTGACATGTAACAGAAACAGCAGAAAATGCCTGCTGCACACTTTTTAGATCAGACATCTGTGAAACCAGTCTTTAAAATATGTTGATCAATGCTAGGTGCATTTTTCTTACTGTTTACATCTGTTCCCCACCTCTTTCCTCCCTGGTTGCTTTCTCCAACTTTTGCCCTCTTCCTTCTGCCTTCTGAAGAAAGAGGAATTAAGAGGGATGATTTGGAGAATCCCTCCAGAGGCTGGTAGCCTCAGCTGTGTTAAAGGGAACCTGGCCTGTTTTACTTGCTGGGTCTATAAAACATCCTCACAGATGTTAACAGGTAAGGAATCCTAGCTCTGTTAACCATCTCCTTCCTGGCTCAGCGGTGGAAGCTCTGTTCTGCATTTTGTCTTGGAACTTACATTCCTTTTCTTCCCTAGGGGGCATGTGTTGTTGTAACTGGTATTGGCTAAAACTAATAGGCAGCAAGCCACATATCATAAAAATCTTAAGGGATTTTTCTCCCGCAGTTTTTACGTGGTGTCCATTGATTTTTCAGGAAGTGTCTCATCACTTTTCCTGTCTTCCTCAGGAGAAAAATCTAGGGTCCTAGAATAAAATATATCGTCGGATCAGCATTTCCATGCTAATATTGGATATAATCATGAGTAGGGTCTGTATATGAGAGGCCCTATGCCCTTGCTCAGAAAAACTCAAAGCTAGTGATGTCAACATTTTCTCAGAGGAAATATAACATAGAACTCATATGTGAACAAGATTGTCTTCTTTTAACTTATGCCTTAAAACACAAAATTAGAATAAGACTAAAAAAAGAATGCTATTTGAGATGAGCTATTGGTCATAATTTCCACTTATGGAAGTGTGAGTGTGTGCATGTCTGATTGATATCTGCCACTGCGGGGTGATAACGGAGAAGCCCATATTTTAATTACAAGATGCATATGGATGGTTTGATTTTCTTTTGAATTATCAGCAATGATAGCAACAATGATAACCACTGTTAATAGACTATTCATTGTCACACTTTTCATCCAGTATCTTATTTAATCAGCAAAACAACTTGTAAAATAGAAATTATCAAATAGAAATGATAATTTCTATTTTACAAAAGAGAACTATATGCTAAAGCTGATGCTAAGGCTCTTGAATGGCTTGCCAAATGTCACATAATTAGTAAGAGGAAAAGGAGGAACTCAAACAGTCTAATTCCAAAATCTAACTTTTACCACTGCACAATACTACTTTCTGCCAGTTCAACAATATGGTACTTCTACAGCTGACTTTTTCCAGATTGTTGACAATATAATGCTATCATATGTAACAAATCAATAAGAACTCCTGGATACGATAGCTCAATAAAATCACTTTTTTATTAAATGGATTGTTAAGAAGGCAAAACCCTGGAACCCACCTAGACTCACTAGAGGTAGGACGGACTCTGGAATCTATTACATTACCTCCTCAGTCAATTGTCATATAGCCTGCCCAGCAAGATTTTGTGGGTGCATTGTTGGGAATCACGTCTTAGAATCTAGGCATTTGGTCGGGGACTAGGTCTGTCACAAAAGGACCCGGCTTAGGAGTCACTGAATAAATTGTTGTTAAACTGAATTGTTGAACCTTCAATCTGTATGGTGATATCCCCACATTAAAGCACTGATGAGAACCATTTTCCCTCTAATATTTTGCAAAGGGAAATCCACTCAGTGCCACAATGCAGTTCAGCCTGTAGGGTTTGGGGGAGATGCTCCGCCCACAACAGTGTAGTCTCTCAGCAGTTTTGCATCAAACAGAAATACTACACTCAAGATAGACATTTTCCTTCCTAGGACAATATCTGCCCATATCATTAAAGTTTATAGGTATTTGTATATGTCATTACTGTTACCAGTTTTTCCTGGGTCCTGGGGAGAGTCCAGCTGAATGCCTGTAAAATACAGCACGCTCCTAAGAGAAAGATGCTCTCTAAAGGCATAGTATTACTATAAATTTCAACGACTTCCCCAAGCTTGAAAATGCTGTCCTGGAGAGAATGATCACTTAACAATCATTGACTCATTTCCCAAGCTCGTAGGAAACCAGCCTAACTCCCAGGCATGGTAAAATGTAAAGGAATGGGATCACTGGGGCACAGGACAGAGAAAATACTAGCCAAAGGGACACTAATCTATTTACCAAATCTGTATCAGTCATAAATACAGGCTTATAATGACTTGTTGTAATGATAACAAAAACATGTACTTAAGAAACTCCATTACCTATTCATAAGTGGAAATCCATCTTCTTAAAAGAATGTATTTTCTGGTTTTCTTATTGCTGCTCACAATTTAGCAGGTGGCAGTAACAGGGAGACTGATTCTCTTCTTTAACCCTGGAGAAGTGTGTCGTCCCAATCTCCATCAGATTTTCACAGTGGCTATTTGAACAAGGATAGTTCCCTTGGAGTTAATCTTTTAAACGCAAGGCAAAAATCCCTTGAGCCCATCTTATATATACGAGGTTAAACGTCTCTGAACTGTTCATAATCTTGGAGAAGTGCCATCTTTTGGCCTGCAGATAAATATAACACTTCACCAGTTTCTGGGTATCTTAAACCCACATGGGTTGTGATAATGAAGCAAAAACCACTGTTCTAGAGAGAAATGGATACATTTATCGACCAACAATGGGAGTGTAAATCATACAACCATTTTTAAAAGTAATGATGCAATATGATCAAAAACTTGGAAATATTACTAACATACAGTACATGCATTTACATTAGACTTATATACATATCTATGTGAATATTATAAATAAATGGTATATAATCCTTAAAACATGCAAACATAATACAAATATACCTAATGCGTTTATATTATTCTACTGGTGACCTTGTCTTGTTTCATGAATTCTGTGTTTGATCACCATCAGACCTCTCTCCTTTCTCTCTATTCCGATAGAGACCGGCCTTCTCAAGCCCTCTTGGATGACTTACTGGGCATCTCAAAGTAAACTCTTGACCCTCTCTGCCAAACCTGCTCATCTCACAATCTTCCTCATCTCAAACGGGAACTTTTTTCAATCATTTACTCCAGGCAAAGAGCTTAGGATTCTTAGGATTCTTGTTGATTCCTCTTTTCTTTTTAGTTTTTATTTCTTTAAGGTAAGATCTCACTCTGCCACCCAGGCTTAAGGGCAGTGGCGTGATCACGGCTCACTACAACCTCAACCTCCCAGGCTCACGTGATCCTCCCATCTCAGGCTCCAGAGTAGCTGGGGCTACAGGTCTGCACCATCGCACCTGGCTAATTTTTTTTTTTTTTTTCGTATTTTTTGCAGAGACAGGGTATTGTCATGTTCCCCAGGCTGGTTACCAACTCCTGAGATCAAATGATCTGCCTGCCTCAACCTCCCAAAGTGCTGGGATTACAGGCATGAGCCACCGCACCCGACCAATTTTTCTTTTTTCTACAGCAACCAAGACATTTCATTGTCCGTATACTCAAAATAGATCAAGAACCCAGACACGCTTTATACTTCTATCACCCCCACTCTTCAAAACACCCCACCTTGGAGATCAGAAGGGAGATCTGCCTTGAGTTACCAGCAAATTATGGAGTCACCAGCAAATTGATACATTTGATTGCCTTGGGAATAGAGATCTGTTAAAGAGGAAGTGAAGAGAGAGGAAAGAATAAAACTCAAGAAAAAGCTGCGAGGAACTTTCACGTTAGATCTCTGATATGGAAGGTGGAAATTTAAAAGAGTTAGGGGCCCTTGCTTTGTTAGAGGTGAGACTATGTTAGATCAGCACTGGAGGCAAAGCTGCGTATACTCTAGGGGAAACAGTCACATCATCCGCCTAAAGGCTGTTCTGGAAATGTCCTAACTGTCACTCAAATAGTTACTTGAGCCTAGGACCACTGCAAGGGGGAAACTGAGTCTCACAGAAAGTTATTCAGCTCCATCTTTCACCCTAGATTCAGTAGGGCCAGGTCATGTGTTTTTCATGAAACAAAAGGAAGAGAAGCAGTCAAACTGGCTCCAGTTTCAGAAGGATGTTGGGAAACTATAATCCAGGGTACTCAGACGTCTCAGTTGCACCCCAGGGCAACAGCCTCCGCCCAGTGGCCATCACACAACCCAAGTTCCTGTTGGATGGGCCAGGCTGCACCAGTCATTTAATTTAATGGAGGCTGGGATGGCATGAAAAATGATGGAGTTCCTGAGATGAAATTATTGTGAGTGATGTCCCACGGGGAGGCTGGGGAGACTCAGAACAGCCATCCCCACCAAGCTGCAATCCTGCAACACCCTGTATTCTCTAGGCACATATACTAGGAGGAAGAATCTCCAGAGGAAACCACCCCGAAGGCGCTGGGGGATGAAGGAAAGAAGAGGGAGACAGGAGCCTGCAAGCAGCTGAGTAGTGGTGGTCTTAGGAGCAGGAAGACAAAACAATAGATCACCAGATTCCACAGCAGAGATAACAGGGAGCTGGAGAATAAAACCCTGTTTCTACTCACCCCCCATCCACAGCAGAGATTCCTAGAGGGAATTATTTAGAAATAGAGTCCTAGGGACAACTGGATTTCCTCTCATCAAAAAAGTAAAAGGTTCGGACATCCATTTAGACTTGAAATGTTCTGATAAATGTAAGTCTTGGGATATATCACCTCTCTTTTTTTAAATTGTCTTTAATAAGCATGAACCACTTTTAATTTTCTTAAATCAATACAAAATAAATTAAAAGAAAATGACTGTGGCTGTTGGACTCATTTTTTTCTGTTTCTAAAAGATTTACTCACAGTCATATTACAAACTTCGCGTGGTGTAGTTGGCAACTATCTCATTTCACTGACTGAAAAATGCAGTACTGCAGAGATTAATAAACCTTTTAAAGGTCAAAATTCTAAACCTGTGTGTTATTTTTCCCTAAGTACAAATTCCTGATCCTAACATGTTCGAGCAGTTGTCAAGTCCTAATTCTGCTTTGTCCCAGATTCTAGTTGGGAAGGGCTGAACCAGCTGATTTGCCACTAATTATTCAGATATTTAAAGTGGCATCCGGCTTTACTTCTGTTAAGACGCAGTTGACTGCAATTGTTTTCCTTCCTTCTGCCTTAAGGCTTCTCTGCAGCTCATGTTCAACTGGCTCTTTCTTGAGAAGATACATCAGATGGGATCTCTCTTTTCCTAGA
Source organism: Piliocolobus tephrosceles (assembly GCF_002776525.5). Classification (NCBI taxonomy): domain Eukaryota; kingdom Metazoa; phylum Chordata; class Mammalia; order Primates; family Cercopithecidae; genus Piliocolobus; species Piliocolobus tephrosceles. The sequence continues at coordinate 94,038,216 of NC_045447.1, read as the reverse complement.
TTTCCTTGAGTGCGAGCATTCTTTTTTGTCAATAGATACTTCAGGGGTAACTCTCCTGGGTGACATAGTCTATGAGAAATAAAATTGTATTACAAAATCACAGATTCTGGTGTGACTGTGGGTCCATTTACATAAATAACATCTATCTATTTTCCTTAATTTCATGTTTCACATGTAATTAATATTAGTAAATATTGTTAAAATACCAATGTTTTGGTTTTAGTTTCCATCTACTTTCCTTCCAAGTACAACGTAGGCACAGGAAAAGTGGAAAAAAAGAAAGAAAACAAATTGCAAACCTCAAATTCTAAATTGTCACTTACTACACAGTGTTATGATAATTCCAGACAGCAAAATATATATTTATGTGTTTCTTTTTCCCGTACCCTTTCTTTTTTTAAAGTATGCCCACCAAGTGCCAGTAATTACTCTTTTAGTCAGAATCAGGGAAACAAAATTATGCCATTAAGAGCCAAGAGCCAAGAAATGTTTTTAGAAAACATTAAATGTATGTGGTTGCCTATTGAGTTATGGTTTTGCCAGATAAATGACTCTTTTGACCAACTCTCAAGTGCAATCCTGAAACAAATAAGCACTATTGCTCAAGTTTCTGGCTTGGGAAAAACATATGCACAATCTCGTCTACTACAAACCCATATTGAGCACGTGTACAAACGATCTTCACTTAATCAATCTGAGGGAGAGGGCAATGAAGGAAAGACCAATAGCTAGCATGAAAGAGCAGGTAGATAATAGCTTAACAGGGACGAAAAAGAACAAATTCAGTAAAGTCAGCTCTGCTACTTCTTAGTAAGACTGGCCAGAGACTGGGATAGCAGAGTCTGCCCCAAACAGAAGAATCAAAGTTTAATAAGCGTTGAAAGTCAAAGCAAGGTTTGGCAGTCATTTAATTATCTCCCATTTCTGCAGAGAGGAATCTCATCTCTGGAGAAGTAATGTGGCTTGCTCAAAATTAGAAAACTGGTAAGTGAAAGAGTTTCTGCTTCTACTGAAAGTTCTTTTTGCTCTTCTCCCAACTGACTCTTTTTCAGGAGGATGCCGATGCTAATGAAATTCACCTGGAGTCTAGTTTGTTTGGCCTTGATATGGGAATTAATGCAGACATTTGGGAACAATAGAAAGACTTTGCTGACAGGGACTAAAATTTTGGTTTGAGCAGAAATAAGTATAGGTCATTTGGAGATATCAAATACCCTATAACCAGATCAAGCTAATGTGGGTGGGGAGGGTGGGGAAGACAGGAGTTAGATACTCATACAGAAACAAAGCACAGGGTTGAATATCAGGAAGTTATGGTTGTTTGTTAGGAAAGTCTAAAAGAAGATCTAAGGACGATAGCTTTGCATGTCAGGCACATCTATGTACGAGCTGAAAGTTAGCGGGGAAAGGGCGGGTTTCATTGACATGGTTCATTGATCCCTGTCACGAGGGCAGGTGGGGACTTCCCAAGCATTCTTACCTGAGAAGTTCTCCACTTCCCCTGGGTCTTAAAAGTACCCTGTGTTCTGAACAGGGCTTTCCACTGCAGTCTAAAATTTTTGGTTCACTATCGGAAGGCAACATTCAACACATTCAACTCAAGAAAAAATATACATTTAACTTATGAAACTTTCTAGGCATGTGAAGTCTTCTCCTTTTTCGTATCCTCAGTCAGCCTATTTCTGTATATAACTTCCATTATGTTCTAAGTTTATTAAACCAATGGTCTTTCAATACAATTTTATGCCAATTAATAATAAGTTTCTATCATGTAATTGATGCCTTTTAATCAGTTGGGTTAGCAGAAACCTTGACTTCAACATTTTTCATTAAGATAGTAACCATTCTAAAGCAGTAATAGTTTCAGAAATGTCAGACGGGCAGCAACTAGGATAAGATCCCTAATGGCAACAAAATGCCCAGTGTCTTGACCACACCTTAATCCTTGAGATCAAAGTTCAGTTACATCAGTTAAAGCTTACCAATTCAGTGAGAAGCATGGGGCTTCACTTTTTCACAGAAATGATACCTGGTTCAAATCATCGACTGTGACTTTTTTTTTTTTTTTTTTTTTTTTCCCTGAGACAGAATTTCGCTCTTGTTACCCAGGTTGGAGTGCAATGGCGCGTTCTCGGCTCACCACAACTCCGCCTTCTGGGTTAAAGCGATTGTCCCACCTCAGTCTCCCGAGTAGCTGCGACTATAGGCATGCACCATCACGCCTGGCTCATTTTGTATTTTTAGTAGAGATGGAGTTTCTCCGTGTTGATCAGGCTGGTCTCGAACTCCCCACCAACCTCAGGTGATCCACCCGCCTCGGCCTCGCAAAGTGTTGGGATTATAGACATAAGCCACCACGTCCGGCCTTAAAGTGGCTTCTTTTTATTTTTTTTTTTTTTTTCTTTTTTAACCTCATGTGTTTTTCAAGCTTCTAGACCAGAGAATTCTGCTTGAATAGTAAGGTTAAATATTTGGCGGCAATGCCTGTGATTCATTGTGTTCTTGAACTCTAACTCATTACCAATGGTGTTTTATCCAAGTTACAGGAAAATACTGGGCAACTGATTTTGATGTCATTGAAAAAGCCTTTTATATACTCTTGCATGCTGGATAGTGCCAGTTTAGTACAAATCCATTATCCCTTAACCACAAATGCAAAAAACAGAAAGTCTAAAAATTAAAAATGTTTTATTTTTTGCAATTAACACCATATTTATTTAGTGGGAAAATCTGATGAACTGATATGAGACTATTTGGAATCGATTTATCTACCTTAATGTAAATATTGATGATTTTTATTATAGAAATCTTAATGTGTTTTATAAAGGGAAGTTGTCCTAGACCCCAGTGGAGGCTGTTACATAATATAAAATGTGTGTGTGTGTGTGTGTGCGTGTGCGCACACGTGCGTGCACAGACTATATTACCTTGGAAAATATGAAAAGGAAATGAATTTCAAAACATAGCCAGCCAAATCAGTTTTAAATAAGGACAAACCCAAGAAAGTAAAATGTGGATATTTTCTAAGACTGCAGAAAGTGATTTTCAAAAATTGCCTCTACTTAAGTAAGCAGTTCTTATTGTTGTTGCTCATTCATTCACCCTCTTTCCCCCTGGAAGATTTGTTTGGGTTTTTATTTTATGCTATTTTTATTTTTACTTTAGCCTTCAATTTGCATACTCATAAACAAATCAGCAGAAGGAGAGTACTAGAATCTATCACACAAGAAATCCACAGTGGACAGTGGCCACACGGCCTGTCTGATGCTATTAGGACAATACCTCATGGTGGTTTACTCGGCTACTCTTGTGATTAGGGGCATATTTATTCAAAGAACGTTTAATATTTGGCTTTGCTGTTGAAAATTTCAGCAAAGGATCTGTAAAAAGAAATGCTGTTTATTTGACCTATGCCCAATGCATACCCCAGCACCTTGTTTCTCATCCATTCCACTGCAATCGCACAATGCGCATTAATCTTACCCACTCATAGTAACTACCTTGAAAAGAAAAAAGAAAAAATAATCTCTTATCTTCCAAGGTGTGTTCTAAAATAAAGTGTTTTTTGATCTCAATGTATTACTTTACCTTTCACATTTTGGTTGGAACTAGAACTACACTTAAAATCAATATATTAGTCTTTAGCTGACTTTTACAAGGATAGTGGTTTAAAATGGATGCTAAGTTATATATGTTAGGTTCTAGACATAGAATATTAAGTAGATATGATCCTTTATCAACTGTGATATTGAATTCCAAAACGAGAGAGTCAGAGAGAGAGACAGACTAAACACAACTGTAATATCAAAAGGCAGTGTTGTGGCAAGAAAAAGTTTTCAAAATATTCATTATGTACATGATTGTTCATGAAATTCATCTTGGGCATATAACTTCCTATTAGAATGAGAAAGAGAGAGGGAAAGTTCTAGAGGCTGGGAATATTCAACTCAAATTTTGTTCAATAAGAGAGCCTCAGAACATAAAATCCAAATGAACTGGTTTTATTGTCCTCATTGAAAATTGAAAAGAAAGAAGAATTTGGACTCTGTATTTATAGGCTATGGACTGGAAACCAACTGATGTTAATTTGCAAATTGACAGAGCAAAACACATGAGAAGTATGCAACCTACGTACATTAATCTTGATGCATTTAAAATGCATTTCATTTCAACAAGATCTCTTTAGAAGTCCACTAGCAGTGTATAGTTTGCCTATATAGTCATGAGCTTTCAACAAAAGCTCATGATTGGTTCTTATGAATTCAGTGGAAACCTCAGTGGGGAGGAAAGCAGAAACCATGAAGCCACAGGGATGTTGCAACTCCCACAAATTAGTGCTACTTCAGAAAAACAACCACCAACCTTTAAACAGCTTAAGCAAAATGTCAAGTAAATCAAGTACCAACCATATGCTAAGCCTGTGTTATGAAAATGTTAACAAATACCTAGGTATTATTACAGTGGATAAAAGAAAACACATTGCAATTGATGGCAGCTGGGAAAATTACTAGCCAACCATATAAACCGGAACTAAAAAATGATTTGGCAATATGGGAGATAATTTTATGCATCTCCCCCACCCCCTTTCTTTTGAGACAGGTTGGAGGGCAGTAGCATGATCATACATACTGCAGCCTTAAACTTCTGGGCTTAAGTGATCCTCCTGCCTCAACCTCCCTAGTAACTAGGACTACAGTTGTGTGCTACCATGCCAAGCTATTTAAATATATATGTGTGTGTATATGTATATCTATATATGTGTGTATATATATGTATATGTGTGTGTGTATATATATGTATATATATTTTATAGAGACAGGATCTGGCTATGTTGCCCAGGGTGGGCATCTTTCTTTTGTAATAACAAAAACTGTAGTAGTATCTCTATTAATCTTTTAGGTACAATTGTGTTCTTTGAACCTAATGTGAGAAATTGCATGAATTACATAAAACGTGAAGTAGCCAGTGAGACTAGTGTACAAATTATCTGCCTAGATTTGAAAGTGACATGCATCCTGGATGCTCACATATCTACTCATTCCTCATGTAATTTTCTTTTGAGATATATATGTAAATAAAATTACATATATATTTTGTATATATGTAATTTCATATGAATTATATATATACAAAATATATATGTAATTTTATTTACATACATACTACTGCTTAAAAATTCTTATGTATATTTTCTGGAATTTCTATGTAAATTATATAATATAAATATATATATATATATATATATGTATGTATGTATAGGTAGTGAGACAGGATCTTGCTCTGTCATCCAGGCTGGAGTACAGTGGCATGATCACAGCTTACTGCAGCCTCGACATCCCAGGCTCAAGCAATTCTCCTGCTTCAGCCTCCCTGGTAGCTGGGACTACAGGCACATACCACCACACCTGGCTAAAATACACAAAAATCAGCCAGTGGTGGTGCTGCTGCCTCCAGTTGTTGCCCAGGCTGGTCTCAAACTCCTGAGCTGATGTGATCTGCCTGCCTTGCCTCCCAGAATGGTGGGATTACAGGCGTGAGCTACGGTGCCTATGGTTCCCGGCATCTTGACATATTTAAGCTGAATGCTTTTCCTCCTTTTTTATTTTTATTTTTTGGAGATGGGTTCTTCCTCTCTCGCCCAGGCTGGAGTGCAGTGGCGCGATCTTGGCTCACTAAAACTTTCATCTCCCAAGCTCAAACGATTCTCCCACCTCAGCCTCCCGAGTAGCTAGGATTACAGGCATGAGTCACCTCACCCAGCTAATATTTTTAGTAGAGACAGAGTTTCACCATGTTAGCTAGGCTGGTCTCAAACTCCTGGCCTCAAGTGATCCACCCGCCTCAGCCTCCCAATTCCTCCTTTTCTTAAAGAGATATTAAAAAGCTTAGAGAACTCAGACTATTCTGACATGGTATACTTTATTTATCCTTAGCTAAATTGTATAATTAAGGTAGGAAATGTACGTGCAAGGTAGCAAAACAAGTAGACAGTGAAAATAATTATTTCTGTCATCCTACAACAAGCCACAGAGAACTACTGCTTAAAAGTTCTTATGTATATTCTCTTGAACTTTCTATGAATATTATTGTGCCCTGTGTTATCTTCTTCAACTTTCTTTTTTTCTTCTTAACAATATATCTTACGGAAAGTTCTGTGTCCACATGTCAGTACATACAGAGGTATCCCATTTTTAAAAAGGCTGCAAGGTGATCCATTATATATATTTTCTTTCTTTCTTTTTTTTTTTTTTTTTTTTGAGACGGAGTCTGGCTCTGCCGCCCAGGCTGGAGTGCAGTGGCCGGATCTCGGCTCACTGCAAGCTCCGCCTCCCGGGTTTACGCCATTCTCCTGCCTCAGCCTCCTGAGTAGCTGGGACTACAGGCGCCCACCACCACGCCTGGCTAGTTTTTTTGTATTTTTTAGTAGAGACGGGGTTTCACCATGTTAGCCAGGATGGTCTCGATCTCCTGACCTCATGATCCGCCCACCTCGGCCTCCCAAAGTGCTGGGATTACAGGCTTGAGCCACCGCGGCTGGCGGTGATCCATTATATGAATACACTATAATTATTTTAATCAGTTTCCTACTAATGAACCTTTTAAAATATTTCTAGACTCTTACTACTAATAACAATGGACATGCATCTTTGCTTACACATGAGACATATCCACAGGAGAGAGTCCTTGATATGGAATTGTCAGGTCAAATAGTATATATGTTGAAAACTTGGAAAGATATTTCCAAATTATGCTTCCAAGCAGATAATCCAATGTACATTCCTGTTAAAATTGCTTCAAAATGTTCATTTCTCCACATCTTCAACAATAATTTTTCTGGTGAATGTGAAAGTTAAAATGGCAATCCACAGTTGTTTTAATTTTAATATAAAATTATGGATGCTACTAAGCATTTGTTCAGATGTTGTAAGTTTTTTTTTTTCTTTTTTTGGTCAAACTATTTACTCCTGTTCTTTCTTTTTCTCCTATGGATTTATTTACTCTTTCCTTAATAATTTATAATATATCTTCAAATTATAAAGAGTATAATTCTAAACACAATCGTATGCACTGCAAATACGGTTCTTTCCTTTTTTAAAATTTTTACATTAAGATATTTGACCCTAAAAAAATTGTAGGTATAAAGGTTTGCCAATTTTATCCTTGGATCAGTGTTTCATTGCTTTTTATCAAAAGACAGAGTAATATTTTTAAGGAAAAAAAATGACTTTATTATTTTATTTAATTATAGAACACAGTTTTAGTTGCCTTTCTTTAAGAAGAAATACATTTTGGAGAAAAATACAAATAGCTTGGAAACATATGAACAGATGCTGAATTTCACCCATAATTTAGTATTAAATTTTAAAAATTTTTGTTAAAAGTAGATCATGATTTTCATAAATAATAGGTAAGGAAACCTTAGTTCTTATTTTTGAGAGTATAAAATTCTGCATTGAAAAATTTGTTTCTATCGATTTCCTTCTAGATTGAAAAGTAGCAGTTGCCTCAAGAATCTCTGAGGTCTGGTACATGGTAGAGGTTAAGTAACAAAGAAGGTCTTCTTTCATCTAAGAAGCCTATGGTTTCCAGTTTGCTCAGCTATAGGGACCTAGTGGATTCAATAAGGCCTGGAATATACTGTGTCACGGGGCAGCCTCTCTCACAGCCCATTTTAAGGTTTAACTTTCCCTTTGTAACTTCACAAGCTGTCTTCCAGCTTCCTGCTCACTTCTGACAACTTGATGGAATTGGACGCCCTAGGATGCTCATGGTATCACCTATGACAGAGACTCTGTAGGCAAAACCCCAGCCTGTGCTGGAATTTAACATTTAAAAAATAACCTAAGCAGAACACAAGATTGCAAAACTGTCATATAGGAAGATTCTAACCCCAAAAATGACTTGAGCCAATGAAATGCCAAAATCCAGTTCTAGCTGACAACGTCAATGGTGGGGGACAGAATTCCACTTGCCATTTGAGGAAAAAGCATGTGGATTCGTGACTGTAACAGCAGACACCCCCCTACCAATGACCAAATCCCATGCACATTCCTGTTCTCCAGTCACCTTTTCTCCATTAATGTTTGTTGTATAAAATTAAAACCTTCCCACATATTAACAAGTAAACCTTTATTTTCTGATTTCTTTCTCTGAACTCGTACTGCCTTCATATCTGGTATCACTGACTTCCACCCAACTTACATTGCATTCTCAGCTTAGGTTGTAGCTGCTGTCTCATCTAAAACTGATTCTGTTCTCGAGTCTCCAGAATGAGCACAGCCCTGCCACCTCTGGAGTTCAGCCCAGTGGAAGTGCTTTCGTACTTCTGACCTCAAGAGCTGTAAGAGAATAAATGTATTTTGTTTCACGCCATTAAGTTTGTGGTAATTTGTTGTGGTGACCATAGGAGACTTATGCATACCTGTGAGGAACTCTTACTCCAGTGAAAACATGGGAATGCAGACACAGTAGAGAACCTGACACAACTGTTAACGTTGATCTGGGGAACTGAAGCTTTGATTTTAAAGGATTTTTGAAGCCAATACAACAACTGCCACCTTTCCCCATATTCATCCGGGGAATAAATACCTAGACACCTGGCAGCAAGGGTCTTTCCTTCCCCAGAGACCCTCTCTTCTTCTGTTACTTAAAAGAAAAACGTTACTGCTCCTCACTGAAGTCACATTATTCTTTTCCTTTCTACCTTGTTTTCCATTATGCTTCATCAAACCTGTCTTTCTGATCTTTAAGGAGAAGAGAGTCCTGTCTCAGGGGACTTAGATGCCAATGCCATCCCAAGTTAATATTCCAGCCACGTCTCATACTCCCTCCCAGGCCTCATCACTGAGAACTTCTGAACTTAAATTCTCCCCAGGTTCCAGCATCACTCATGTTCTCATCTTCCTCTTCTGTCTTTACCTCAGACTCTTGTTAATTTAGTTCTTTCCCTACACATGGCTTATAATAAGGTGATACAGCCCAGTGACAAAAGTTCAGATGGCCTGGTTTTAATTTCTGTTTTTTTTGCAACCTATTGTGTGACATTGAATGAGGTATTTAACCTCTCTGGGCCTCAGTTTACTGAAAAAAGGGTGGGATTACAAATGATACCTACCAATTTTATTTTTATTACAAAGATTCAATGAGCTTGTATTTGCTAATCACTTAGAATAGTGCTTGCTGTAGAGTAAGCACTACGAATGTTTTTATTAATAATAAATGCAAATTCCAAGCTCATTAGTTAGTCAGCATTCTGTCATAAGTTTTGAGGTTTATCGAGGTTAGGCTCACAAATATTTTAGCATTTTTAGGGCTCACAATTCCCTGCATATGTGAGATACGTATTTGATGAGATCAATAAAACTTCAAGGAAAACAGAAAAACACTTTCATAGCGATTGTCAATGTGGCTAACTCAGGTATTTTCACCAGTCAGTGCTTCTAAATTTCTGTACAACAGCCTAGGCTAGTCCAATGGCAAATTAGAAATTGACCTAGTTTGTGTTTTGTTTTAGTCATTTGAGGAAGAGTCTCAGTCTATCGCCCACACTGCAGTGCCGTTGTGTGATCACGGCTTACTGCAGCCTTCACCTCCCTCTGCCTGGGTGATCCCCCCACCTCAGCATCCCAAGCCACTGAGACTACAGGTGTGCAACACCAGTCCAAGATAACTTTTTATTTTATTATTTTTTCTTTTGTAGAGATGTGTTTTTGCCATGTGGCCCAGGCTAGTCTCGAACTCCTGAGCTCAGCAATCCTCCTTCTTGGCTTCTCAAAGTGCTGGGATTACAGCTGAGATCCACTGTACCTAGTCCAAGTTTGTGCTGTGAATCCTTACCTTCAATGTACTTCTCCCCACCATCCCTAATCTCTCTGCCCATAAACTTTCATTTGCCTTCCATCTTATGAAACCTACTTCCAAGAAAGGCTCTGATAACAGTCATTTAAAACATAGTATGTATCTAAGGAAAAGGTGCTATTTACCTAAGATAAACCCTTTTTTAGCAGACTTTCTCTTTGGTTTTGTTTTTCTGGTCCGTCCCACGTCCCCGACCCTGCCTTGAATAAACCCAGGATCTAGATCGTGGCTCAAACACTTAGCAGCTATTTGATGCTAGGATCCTCAGTTTCCCTATTCAGAAAGCACTCCTGAAGATGACACTCCTGTCCTGGGACTTCTGGGAGAGTCATTCCCAGCTCTATCTCAGGAAAAGAATGAGCTGTTGTTCAGGAGGCCATCACTGCATCACATTACCCTGGGGTTTCAGCAGTGACTGCTTCTGGGAGGGCCTGGGAACGGTCCTTACAGCCAGGGGCAGTTTCTAGATCGCTAAAATGAAAATATTTAGAGCCAAAAAGACATGCATCCACATCTCTGAAATTCTCACATTTCTCACAAGCTGCTTTCTAGTTCCTGAGAAGCAGATGCAGAAGAGATACTCTGCTTATTAATAACTACTGGTTTAGCCCCACTTCCTATATATAATTATTTATCTGACAAAATGAATGGGCCTTTGGCAAGCTTTCACCTAAGGCCTGAAGCAGCGTTTGGAGGAATATGAAATGCGGACTGTCTGCATCATACTTACCTGGAGTGCTGGTTGAAGTGAAGTGCAGATTCTTGGTTCTACCACAGATCTAAGAAGTTAGGATGATGAGGTCAGAATTAGACATTTTTTTGTAATGAGTAATTAGTGAGCAGCTCTGGTCTCACCTAAAAACAACTTGAGTAGCCACTTTGGCCCTCTTTTTTTCTGAGACCATGTCCTTACTTTGGCCCTAGAGCTTCCAATGGAGTTGGGGAGGCACAAGGTTTCAGGAAAAGTAAAGGAAGTAGTCACATAAGCAATATTGAGTTTAAAAGTACAAAATACATTTTTTTATGGGCAAAGAATGCAAGGAGAAAAAAGAGGAAGGGAATTCAAATGGTATGAAAAGCAATAACATCTGTATGAGAAAAGTACAATTTTAAATAATTGATAGAAAAGACACAAGTTGGGGCCTTCCACCTGCCAAGAAGAAAATATAATCCTATCTCACTATTTTCTCCAGGACTGAGCAGTACTTAAATAGTCAATACAATTTATTAGTTTTCAACCCTGTATTACTCCATTTTCACACTGCTGATAAAGACATACCCAAGATTGGGTAATTTATAAAGAAAGGAGGTTTAATTGACTCACAGTTCCACATGGCTGGGGAGGTCTCACAATCAAGGTGGAAGGCGAGCAGGAGCAAGTCACATCTCACATGGCAGCAGGCAAGAGAGAATTTGCGCAAGGGTACTCCTCTTTATAAAGTCATCAGATCTCATAAGACTTATTTACTATCACCAGCATAGGAAACACCTGTCCCCATGATTCAATTACCTCCCATGAGGTCTCACTCACAACAGGTGGGAATTATGGGAACTACAATTGAAGAAGACATTTGGGTGCAGACACAGCCAAACTATGTCAAACCCTTAGAGTCAACTTACAGATAAAACATGGGATACTTTGTTGCCAGTGCATGACAAAATGTGTTTAGGGGGCAGACAAACAAAAGTAAACATTATAGACAGAGTTGAGTTGTGCAAGGAGAAAGGAAAGACACAGGAGCCATGGGAAAACAGTTTTGTGCATAAAGTCATAAGATTAGAGTGAATGTTGATAAAACAAGAAATTGCTAATAATAGAAAATACTTAAGAGTATCTATGTGTCGGACGCTAAAGTCTGCAAATGCTTTGTTCCACTTAAGCATTACAAGCAACCCCATGTGGCGGGTATTAGCCTTTCTCCTGATATACAGGTGAGGAAACAGAGGCATAGGAAAGCTCCATCAGTTACTTGGGGTTGCAAAGCTGGTAAGCTGAAGAGCAAGGATTCCAAACCAAGCTGTCTACTTCAAGAACCAATGCTTTTAACCACTTTCCCTCATCAATAAAACTAGTAAAATTACATGAAGTTATAAAACAAAAGCAGCAAAATCAATGAAATGAACATGACATATTGGAAAGGAAGAGATAAGGAATATGAGTGGGAGTGGGAGTATGTCATCCTCCCTTATGTTAGGATGGTAGAAATATTTTCTAAAATGGATACGTCATGACAGAGCAGAATAAGCGTAAAGTTTAGAACTATGGGAGTAAAAGCAAAAGACTGTCTTTGGAACTAGAGTAGGAAAGGTTGAATTTTAGCATTATTCGAATGATATCATCTTCATATATTATTTTAATAAACATAGAAAAATATTTCTATTTGTTTAGAAATAGTTTTGGCTATGTAAGTGCATCAAAACATAAATATCAAAATCTTCTTCATATCTCTCACATATTCTTTAAAAATGTGCCTCATCAGAATTATAACTGAAGGCCTTTTAAAAAAAGTCAAGAAATATGAATTTTTTAATTTGTCATTGGTAATATTCCAGGCATGGTAGAGACAGGGTGCAGGACTATTAGAAGCAAACAGATTTTGACCCTGCTTCTGAGAGGTATTTTGACTACAGAAGGCAGGTGATTCTCTGCAGCCAGTGAGCAGGAACTTTGACCCTCCGGAACTGTACTAAACAACTGAGAGGAAAGGAATCAGGCAGCAGGGCACCAGGAGGAGTCCACTAGTCTCTTTGTGATGGTTTTGTTGATACAGGGCTAATCTCATAAATATTGCACTAGGCACAATGCTGTGCATTTTTTCAGTTATCATATTTTATATGTGTTCATTTCATAAAAGCAAGCATTTTTATGCTTCCTTTAAAATAGGGTTATTCTATTTGCATTGCCTAGTAAAGACAATCAGAGGACCACTGCCTAAAGAACTCATTCATGGAATATATATATATATATATTATATATATATAAGAAATCATTCACGGAATATATATATAATATATATATATATATAT